>NW_010537042.1:2541-15934 GCF_000687285.1 Phaethon lepturus | reverse complement strand
TTCGGTGCTTACGGGGGTTAGAGGAGGTGCCAGCAAATATTTAAAATACGCTTTTCTCGGCTTTGCCTCCCTGGTGGAAAGAATTCCCATAGCAGTTGAAAATATAAATATTATTTATAATAATAAACATTTGTAATAATAGAATAAAACGGTACTCCAAAAAGCGGGCAGCGCTTGGAAGACGGAAGGTTGCGTGTCTGGAGGGTGGCTTCACGTGTCCCCCGAGGGTCTGGGCAGCATCTTGCCGTCCAAAAATGTTCACGACGCTTCAGAAGCGCTGAAATTCTGTATTGGTTATATCTTCCGAGGTTTCTGCACCTATCTGCCATTTCTATTTTTGAAGTCATCCCTCTTGGTAATTCATCTAAAAATACTCCGATCGCTATAATAAAAGGTTGGTATTCTCATACTCCCGTGAAGGTTTTCTTGCTGCTTTGATCTTTATCTAAAATAGAGTCTGCGCATGGTGATTTGGTTCAGACTTCCTTATTCCCCTTTAATACCCGACTTTATGTGCCCCCGCTGTTGCTTTCTTAAGCTGCATGGATTTTATTTTTGTAAAATTGCCGTTTATCGTTCCGCTTCTCACTCATCTTTTACAGACTGCAGTTCTTTCAGCCTCCGCCGTACTTACCTGAGCAGTGAGGAAATTCATTTTGCATCTAAGGGGAGGCAGTGATAGACTTTGCCTAACACGCGACTCCGTTTATTGTTTCAGACAGGGGTTTTTTGGTACTCATTGTAGGAGTGTTGAGTTCTGCTTAAAAACAAGGAACAAACCGCTCCCTGCGGATCGATCCCCCTCCCTAATTTTCTCCTTCATGAATTCGGTGGCGCTGGACCAGATGACAGAAACTTCATTTAAATGGACCTTTTTTTCTTAAGGCCGTAGCAGTTTCCCTTTACAGCGGGGATGCGTGATTTACCGGGTGGTTTAAAGCTGCTGTGGCATCAAACCCCCTCTACGAAGGGCTTAGGGTTGTGGCCTCCAGCAACGTTTTTAATCAGGGTTTTAACTTGACTGATTTGCATTTTATGTGGTTTCTCAGGGCAACGCGGGAGTGAACAGCCACATTTCAAGAAATAATTAGCCTAAGCTATAAAATGCCCATTATCCTTAAGGTCATTATTTAAAACAGCCTTTTATGTCTTAACGTTCTTTCCAAGGTCCTGCGTTTACTACAGTGCACCCGTCATTATTAACCAAAAAAGCAAATATTGAACAAACGTGTAATTAGTGAGGACTAGTAATGATAACCCCCGCTGCATTGCTTCTCCGAAGAGCGGGTTACGACGCAAGTTCTCCCGTATCCTGCGACTCGGATGGTCGGGGGGAGATTTTCGGTCGTGCGGAACCGCATCTGCACTGGGGTGGAGATTTGGCGTTTTGCAGACCTGAGCGGCAGCGCAAGCTGACGTCATTTCATCTGCTGCCCGCCAAATATGGGATGGCCGTACTTCCCTCATCGGGGAAGACCCGCAGTTTTTCCAATAACCTACGGCTTGGGTGTAATGCTGACGCTGCGCAGCCTTGTACCCGCGGTAATGGGGGAACAGCTTCTGTGTGCGGCCGTGGGACATGAATTTCTCATCCCTACGAGGAGGGGGTCAGAAGAAGGGGGGACACTGACTTTCCCAGGTTTTCCCAGGTCCTGCAGCCGGTGAGCGCGTGAGGCGGAAATGCTGCTTCGACTCGGTGCCGTAGTTGTGAGGGTTTCGGTGGTGTCAGGTTGTATACTCGAGCGGTGGTTTGGATAATCTCTGGTTGCAGGGTCTTCGGTCGTAACCTTTCAGGGGCAGGAGAGGCTCTCGCCGTTACCGGTCGACGGCTTTTCCCGGCGCGGCTTGCGCTCCCGGGTCGCGTCGTAGCGCGGCGCGGAGGAAGGAGCTGTGAGAGCACGCGGGGTGCTGGCCGCGTACGCACGCGCTTGCCGCTGGAGGTGAGGCGCTGGCTCACGGTCACTCCGAAGGTGTTTTCCATCCCCGGCGTCGCAGATCCTGCGTTTCTTTTAGCTGCAAAACACAGGTCGTGCCTTCGTTGCAAGCTGAAGCGATACGGATCCTCTTTCGCCCGCCGTGCCACGGGACTGGGGCCGACGGAGCCAGGCGTGGACCGAGGGATCTGCTTTACAGCCGGGGGAGAAGGTTTCTCTCCTCCTTGTCCTCCCCGTTGTCCCCACTGAAGCTGCCTGCTTTAGGTTTTTGTTATTTTCTGTTTTTTAAAGGTTTCTCCTCCCAGCAGTTACGGCCGCGGGGATGGCCGCGCTCATTCCTCTCGTGCGATGGACGTAGGTGCTGCTGTTTGCTACCGGGGAGCGTGTTGGACGTCAATAAGCGCTAAGATGTTGGAAGAGCTTCTTTTAGTTTTATCTCCAGGTTTCCCACCTGCAGCTTTACTGCTGTGGGCCACAGAGGGTGTTTTTTTTTTAGAAGAGGTAAACTAAGAGTGAGCCTCGGCCGTTAGAAAGGGAACAACGGCTTGATAGACACGGGCCGTGATTCGGTCCTCGTTAGCGATTGTCTTGGAGGTTTGAGGACTGGAATTGGTCTCAGTCCTGGTAAAAAAAAAAAAAAAAAATTAAATGGAGATGTCTGGGGCCTTGGTCTGATGTTTGCACTGTACACAACCTCAGCCCAATGCTGAGATTGAGTTAGAAACACACTGGGCTGAGAGTTTGCAGGGCACCGCCGGTCCGCCACCGGTGGGGGGTCTTCAAGAATCGTTGGCTTGAATTTCTGACACGCTTGGAAACCGCTTTGGTGACTCTTCATTCCCACCCCTTGTGTCCCAAGCCCTTTAGGTAAAATCAGCCTTAACCGGCACATTCTCGAGCTGTTTTTTCAGAAGGAAGGTGCCAAAGGGTTAAACACGTGTGTGAATCCCAGAGCCGGTCTCCGTGTGACCTTTTGGCTGGAGAACTGGAATCTGAACCACTTTGCGTCCCAGTTAAAGTTTTGGCTCAGTGCGCAGCCTTGTCAGGATCACATACTGATTTAAGGCATGCTAAAGTACGGAATAAACGGATTTGGACAGCCCCTTTCTTGATGTGATCTAGCTCAGGAGGTGGCTCGGGAGAACGGAAGCTGCCTGGCTTGCTGAAGCTGGGGTTGCAGGTCACGGCCAGCCCGGAGAGGGGAGGGGACCACCGGTGTCGCGGGAGGGGAGCGGGTCTCTCTTCCAGGCGCCCGGTGGGTGGCAACACTTGGCGGATCTCCGGCGCCGCGGGGGGACGCGGAGGAGGAGACGAAGTGTCTGGTCGCGTGCTGGGGGAACCGGCTCTTCCCTCGCGAGAGGGCAGGAGGAGGGGGTTTGGTCCGGGAGCTGCAAGCCCTGGCCCTGGCGGAACAGTCACGTCGGTCCCCTCTGTTCTGGTCACAGGCGCAAAATTATTTCTCTCGCAGTCTTTAACCTTCTTTATTAAAAAAAAAAAAAAAAAGGAAAAAAGAGTAAATTCATGTTATCACTCGACATCATAGACGGATGAGAAGTTTTTCTGCTGGGAAAAGACTTTCCAGATGGTTTGTCACATGAATAACCAAGAAGTAGCAGCTCTTGAAGACCACAGACTTGACCTGCTGTTTCATACGTGAATAGGTGGGGTTTAATTAGCTCCATAACTTCCTTTTTGTTTCCCAAGTTTGTGGCGGGTGGATTTGCAAGCTGTTGGCAATGCCGGAGATCTTGTGCGACTTAGTCGCACAGAAAACCCTTGTTTTCTCCTTTTGTTCCTTGAAAAAGAAACCATCCGTGGCGAAGAAGAAATTTAAGACACTGGCACTACAAACCCCCTGCGCTCACAAAATTTAAGAGTTCAGAGAATTTAGAGCTCTGGTTCCTCCTGCACGTTGCACAGGCGGTGGGGGATTTTGTAGCTGGTACAAGATTTTAAGGTTTCCTTTAGCAATTTTAGAAAAGAGCAGAGAATGTTCCAAGCCCACGGCATGGCTAAGCTAACGCAGAGGGAGGCTGCAGTAAGGTTGGTCTCCAGCCATGAGTGGAAAGCAGGTGTTAATCACCCGTGGTTTATTAAATTACTCAGATTTTACCAGGGTTTAACATGGTTCTCCCTGTTTTTATTTGAAGATTGAGCCAGATTACAACTGGCATATGACTTGCAGAAGATATGTGAGCTGTGGACTGGAGGTGCAGGAAAGAACTTTATTTTTAGCATTTTTGTAGGATAGAGGTTCTTAGTTTTAGTGTCTGAGACTCAGTCTTTACTGAAAAAAAAGGCCTTCCCCCTCCCCACCCAGGAAAAGCTGTTTGATCTAAGTCTCTTGGTGTGATAACCTACTGGAAAGTAGTTTGTGCTTCGGTGGTGTGAGCTTCCTCCCCCCTTTCCCGGCTTTTCTTAGCTTACACCGGGCTAAAGTAGCATCTCACTTAGGATTTTGCGTGAAAAGGATCGTCAATAATGTTAAAAAATGAGAAACGTACCTTGAAAACACAACTTTGGCTTTAGTATCAGCTGAGGCAAATGGTGCTAATCTCAGTCTCAGATTTCCTGACGTATTTCCGTATTGGAAATAAGCCATATCTCCATTTTCCAGTTACTCTACGGAGTCATTGAAACTGGGAGTTCGTTTTTTTCCCCTTCATAAAGCACATGTTGCTTTCGTACAGCCTGGGAATTTTTACTCTTTTAGTGGATTCCTTGAACTCTGCGTGGAGATGTGAAATGCCATCACGGCTCGTGCTTGTCTGCAGAAAGGCTTCGGAGGGGCACTTGCAAGCGATGTATTCCCCGTCATGCTGTACCACCCGCTGGACCACAGTGACAGCTATTGAGGAAGCAATATTATACCAAATCGGCGCAATATTAGGTCAGATCAGTGGTAAATTATGTCTAAAGCATGTGTGTGTGGTAACACGTGGAGCTGGGGGGAGCTTGCTTTTCAGATTTAGTTAGAATTGGTGCTGAGGGCAACCGGCAATGCCCCATCGCTTCCCAGCTCCCTCTTCTGTGGAAGCAGAGGTTGAGGTTCTCTACGGGAATTGTCCTGGGTGCAACTGTCAGGGACAAAACTCTTCGGATAACAGCTCCGACCACCAAATAAAAAAAAATTGCCCCGCATTGGGTCTACTCCGTCGCTGGCATCGCGCTCCCTGAACCCTACTGCTGCACGAGCATCCCTCCGGGGTTACCCACAGCCCTTTTGCTGCTGCAATAGGTACCTGTAAGGTGGGAAGAGCCTGGATAAAAGGATATATTTCTGACACTGAGGGTGGTGAACCCCTGGCCCAGGTTGCCCAGAGAGGTGGTCGATGCCCCATCCCTGGGAACATCCCAGGTCAGGTTGGACGGGGCTCTGAGCAACCTGCTCTAGTTGAAGATGTCCCTGCTCATGGCAGGGGGTTGGGCTAGATGGCCTTGAAAGGTCCCTTCCCACCCCAACCCTTCTGTGGTTCTGTGATTCTAAGAGGAACGGTCCAACACGGGAATCGCGGGATGGATGTCGGAGTCTGGACCCTTCCAAGGACGGACTCTCTGCACTTGCTGCCGTGAGGGACGGAGCGAGGGCCGGCACAATTAAAAACCACTTTGCCATCTAACAAATGCCTTCATTGTTTTAGTTGCTCATTAGTTAATTTTCTTCTAATGAGGCTCTGTTAACGTAATCATCTGACATTGGGGAAAAAGAAAGTGGGGGGGAGAACCCAAGTTAAAAAGAGCCTAATTAGCAAGTTAATTATAGTGAGCAGGGAAATGTTCTGGTTATATAAATAAGCTATTGTTATGCACACACAAGCCAGGCCACGTTAAAAACTGCCGCTAACTGTCTGGAGGTCAGGCAAACGCTGTAATTCAGCATGAAACAGAAGTAGGGCTTGTTCGGCGGGACGCCTCATTAAGTCTTGGGGTCCTTTCCTGCCAAAAAAAAAAGGGAGCCTGAAAATCCAAGCAGTTCTCTTCGCCCGCCTCCCCCCTTCTCCCCCCACCCCGCAGCTGAAACCGGAGCGGGCAGGATCGGGATCGGCGGGGCTGGGAGGTATAAACGGGGGGTCAGCCCCTGCCCCGGCAGGAGACGGTGCGCTGGGGCTGTCGGTGACGCCGTCATGCTCAACAAGAAGAAATACAACGTGAACGGAGATTCGGGGATTAAAGCCCAGGTGAGGGCAGTCTTTAGTACCGTAATACCATCTTTCTATTTAAAAGTGCATTTGTTTCTCTCTACCCACTTTTTTTTTGACTCTTTTCTTTGCCGTTCCCCCCGGTCACTTATTTCTGGCGCTGGCTGCATCCCCTCTTCAGAGAAAATCCTGCTCTCCAGAGGACTTCTCCTCATTTTCCCCCTGGGAGCAGGAGGTTTGAAACCACGAAGCGTTGAGTTGAACACGTTGCTCTGGGGTTGTTCTTCAGAGCACCGTGACAGAGGCGTCGATGGGTTTGTGAGCCGGGAGGTTGCCCGGGAAGACCTCGGCCAGCAAGACTTTTTTGCTCGGTGAAGTAGCGCAGGGCGGCTCTTCTCGGTGGAAACCCCAGGTCGAAGTGAGACTTGGCTCATTTGAAATGTAATGAGCACGCACCTGCATTTAGAAGTCATTAACCCCTTGTAACGCTGCAGGTGAGGTTTTTCCAGCTTGAATTGGGTTTTTTTTCCTGCTGGAGGTTGGAAGCAGCGGCATTTGTGCAGCTGCAGCGCAGGCTGGACTCCTAAATCCAAGGAGCTGCAGCTCTCAGAGGCGTCACGGGCTCTCCTTTGAGCTTTAGCCTGTGCTCGTTGGCTGTTACCTTCAGAGGCGTTTCGGGTTGAGCTGAACGAGTTCAGCCTGGAACCAAATCACTGTTCTCATCCCAGTCTCGAATACCCCCATCTTTCCAGCTGGGCTGGACCGCGCTGTGTTGTGCCATCGGTCGCCTTGTGCTGTTCCGTAGGGATTTAAACCAGGGATTTGGTCCAGGTAAGCAAGGTCTGGTTTTCTCCTTCTGGCTGGGTCGAGTGTGCGTCGCAGGAATCTCAGCTCTAAAGTGAAGATGTGTTGTGGAAACTGGCTTAAGAGTATTCTTAAGGGTATTCCTGCCGGCACTTTGTACACTTCACATGGCCACGTGATACAAAATTTGGCACTGGATGAAGGTGATGTCTCCAATAAATCAAATTCCAGCATCCGTTCCTGCCCGCTCTCTCTCTTGTTTGAAGGATAAAGTCAAAAGACACTGGTGACGGGTCAATGCTAGCTGAAAGCAGACCTGAGCCTTGACCTGGCAGACACCCCTTCCCGACATTCTCCTCTTCTGATGCCTCCTTCCACCTCTTGCTAGTCAATGCCATGCTCAGCTAAAGCTAAATCCAGCTTGTGGCAGCATTTAAAGGGTTTAAACCCTTGAAGGCGTTTAGGGCAGGGTTTATTATAATGACTAGTTTTATTTCTGCCTAATTTGGTTCATGACTGACTTTGCTTTTCAGCGCATTCTTGGCTATCGATGTTGCATGTGGAGGTGCTTCATGAATGCCCTTACCAATACTACCGTGTCGCTTGGCATAGTTGCATTGAACGTCCTTGAAGAGATGATGTGGGAAAGGAAAATGTGAACTGTAATACAAATTATTCACCCTTTGTTAGACTTCCAGCGTGTCTCATGTTGCCGAGAGCATCGTTTCACACAAATAACCTGATGCTTTGATGAAGCTGCTCAGCTGTCGAGGGGTTTGTTTTAAATGGAAAAAAAAAAAAAAAAGGAGTTATTTCAGGCCAGCATCTTCTCTAGAAAAGGAAGGAAAAAAACTGCGTGTGTGCGAAGACCCCGTCTCACCGGGATCAGAGGTGTTAATCCACAATGCAGCTCTTGACTGTAATATGAGTTTGATGTGTTTTTTTTCTCCCCTGCGTGTTTCCTGATCCAGTGTTGTTCTGTTGTTTGGTTTAAGATTAGCAGGAAAAAAAAAAACAACTTCCAAGTGCTGCTACAAATCCTCTCCCAGGTCCTTTCCCCCCTCCCCAGCAGCTTGGGCTGGCTGTTCCTGGGCCAGCTCAGACGTGGCTTCACAGGGGACTCTGAATTAGCCGCCTGAGACCCCCATCACCTTTTCCCTTCACCTGCTGGCCCCAAAAGCCGGGTACCAGCTCCATAGCATCACCAGCCCGTCTCAAGTGCAATGTCAAGTGCTGCTACTTAAACCACCGAGCTCGAATTTGAGTTCCTAGAATGGGATCAAATTCTTTGTGGTTAGGTGACTTCTTTAAACAAAACTACCTTCTCAAAATACCCCAAGGGATTAGTTAATAGACTCAACTCATGGCTTTCAGTATTTTGGAGATGTAAATATTTAACCCCCTTGCACCAGATTGAGTCAGCTTATGCCTGTAGCAAAGTCCAAGGAAATGTGCGATTGGAAGTTGTGTTTCCGCTTTCCCTGAGATTTAGCACGAATGGTGAACGTGGTGAGAGCGTCGGTGGTTGGCTTACAAAGCGATGAGCACTGGGAGTTAAAATATTTCCTAAAACAATAAGCCTGTTCTCCCAAATGCTTAAATATGGCCCGGAAGCCACACAGAGAGAGAATTAAAAGGGATGTTGAGCTGCTGGTGTGGTTTTGAGCTGCGCCGTGTCCCTTGGGCGAGGTGGGTGGGCTCTGAGCAGTTCTAGTGTCTGTTGAAATGTGTCTGCTGCTCGTGAAGCCCCTTGGGGTCACCAGCTGAAGGTTGGTGCTGGTGGGAGCAGAGAAGCGTTAAGACGAGTTCAGCCTGAGGCGCACGTCAACGGGGCACGGAAGGGTTGAGTTTCTACTCTAAGATGACCAATAATCATCTGTAAGAGCAGATGTTTGGTTTCTGTGAAAACCTGGACTTGGGCAGTTGATAGTAAGGAAATACTGATTATTTGGCCTTCTTGCTGTTCTTTTTAACCAAGGGCAGGAGTAAAATACAGCTTGGAGGAAGAGGTTCTTCTCCAAGCAATGCGCTGGCCGGGCAAAGCGTGAAGCCACCGGCAGGAGCCTGTGCTATAAGTACCAGTGTTAAATGTAATTTTCCCCTTAAAAGTGCCTAGATAAAGGTGACACTTCTTCACTTATCTCTTCTGTCCTCTGCGTGCTTCAGATCAGCCTTGCTGACTTAAAATAAATACTTATCTCTCGGCGTGGCAGTTATCGCAGCCGCGACACGGGCAGGGCTGCGCCTGGTTGTGCTCGGCTGCTCTCAGACCTGCTGCTGGTCTTGGGGCTTTGCAGCTGTGCCTGGGGAGGCTGAAATCTTCACTCCTTGGCGATGATGGACATGGAAACGGGCTTGATTCTTCATCTGGGGCTGAGCGGGCAGCTATTTGCCGTCCGCAACGATTTGTTGCAGTGAGATGAGCTCTGTTAAAAAAGAGGGTAGATGCAAAATGCCAGAAAATATTCGTGTTACCTCCATTGCTGTGGTATTGGTGTAGGCAATGCTGGTGAATGATCGTTGGTTCCTCCTCTCCAGCTTGGATAATTACATTTTGCCAGTCTGCACATCGCTTCATTTACATGCCTTATCCTTAATTTCTTGATTTGTTTTGTAAAGTTGTGTACTCGTAAATGCAGTATTCTTAAATACTTGTGTTCTCCGGGCATCCATGCTCCCAACAGTTACAACAGCCTTGAGTGCTGTATCTAATCTCAAATAATTAATCTTCTTAATATAGAGTGCAGCTGGAAGTGGCATTCGTTACTTGAAGCGTTTTTATTTCTGCCTTTTGTATTTTGTACAGCAAACAGGGAGCATCTCATACCAGTCACCACAATAAACGTTGCGAGATAGGTCAGTCCCGCATCAGCTCGGCAAACGTTGGGTGGTCCTAACGGGGTTTCTCTTGCAACGAATAACCCTCATGGTTAGCATTTTGGAAAGATAAGGTTGTGTGCGACGGGGACAGAGCTTTCCCATTTGTGTGGTTAAAAGAGGAGCTTCGGGTATTTAAAAGACAAGCGTGTCAATGCTGCATCTGGTGGGGGGTCTGAAATTAAACGAGGTAGGCAATTCATCGTACCCTGTTCCTAATTAGATAATAGGAATTGCGATTCAGCCCGTAACTGAGATGGTGTCGGTGCCTGCTCAAGGCTTTGGGTTCTCGGGATTAATCTTCTGTATCAGACTGTTGGTTCTTTACATCTGACTTAACTATTCGTTTCTTTTAACAGATCCAGTTTGCTGACCAAAAGCAGGAGTTCAACAAGCGCCCAACGAAGATCGGCCGCCGTTCGCTTTCCCGCTCCATCTCGCAGTCCTCGACAGATAGCTACAGCTCAGGTGTGTGCCATCACTGCGCTGATTGTTCCTAGTGATTGTCACAATTAAAAGTTTAAGATTATTTAAAAGCAAACTGAAATCTTCTACAATTACGTGAAGTTATGCACCGTTACGCTCCTGCCAGGAGCAGGGAGTTGGACTCGATGATCCTCATGGGTCCCTTCCAACTCGAGATCTTCTGTGACCAGCTGCATCCTCTTACAGCATCTCTGCAGACCGCAGGGTTTGTCCTGCATTTTGCAGGAGCTCAAGGATCTCCCAGTTCTGCTCTGTGGTCGGTAGTGTCGGAGGGAAGGCATGGGAAGGGGGTTGTTGCTTTTTTTTTCATCTTTGCGTATAGTTGGATGGAAAATTAAGTTATTCTGCTGCTCTTAACACTTCAGATCCCTCCCTATAACCCTCGGGTGAGGTTGCTGCTGGCTTTCCTCCTTTCTTTCCCTTTCTTTTCCTTCCAGGCTCAGCAAAACAGTGTTTCCGTTGCATCCATGCTCGCATGTCATCTCCCCTTCCCATTCTTTAATAGATCCACGTGGATCCCACTGTAGGTTTGGACTCACCCATTGCACGTGAAATTGGAGCCTTTGGAAGAGCAGTGGTGACCTTTGAAGGCCACAAGCGTCTTCTGTGTTTTTCCTGCTGGAATCTGTGAAATGAAACTTTTAACGAGTGGCGGACTTGCTCTTTGGTCTTGCTAGCTGTACTTACGGGAACTCACTGGGGAGGGAGGCTGAGTTCATTGTTTTTCTTTAATTTTGTTTTAACTTTCAGGGCTCTTCTGAAGTCCCAGGTATGTTTATGAAGATGGGCTTTGGACACTTGATTTGTCTGGACTAGTATTTGGTGGTTGTGCAGGACTATCCAGAAATCTTCAGGCTCTGGTCCCCCCGGCAGCAGGCTCATTCCTTTGAGAACGTGGCACAGCAAAGTTCAGTTTTGTCCTGCATGGGTGCTCTAATTGTTTTGTTTTCTTTGAATATACATAATTTTCAATGTAGACAACTGAAACTTAATTTCTGGAGTTGTCCAGGAGGGTTTCATAAAACCCAGTCAAAGGTAGATCCCCACAAAAACCAGACTAATTTGATTTGAGTGCCTTGTTCATCAGCCATTCAGGTTGGTGGCCAAGGTCTGGCTGCAGACCTTGTAGAGATCTGGCTTTATGCCAGAGCCATGGGGAATAAGGAGCATTCACGGTGAGGCTCCACCCGCAGTCCTTCACTGTCCATGTCCCTGTCCATGACATGGATGCATTTTTTGGGTACTTAGCAGGTCACAGCATATTTGGGGAGAATCTGGTAGTTTGGAGCATCAGAGACCACGAGAGCTCAAAGGTGCATCCTGCCCTGACCCTCTCAGCTAGATACCTTGTGTATAACAAGAAATAATTCTGTTTTGGGGTGAATGATGTGCTGTCAGCTACGGCTGGGTTTTAGTTGCAGAATGTGCTGGCCATGGGCAAGTCCCATTCTGCAGGCTGGAGGCCTGTGGCCAAAAATCAAATCTGAAAGTAGTCCGTCCAGATCCACTTGTATGAGTGTGTTTATGGCCATATCCCACCTGCAGCTTCCAGCTGCGTGTCTGCTGTTGAAGGAAGCAGGACAGAGCCCATGGGCTCACACAGGGCTGTCCATGCTGTCCAGTTGTGTGCATGGATGGGTGTGAGCTGAGCTCTGCCGCGCCGGCCAGCCCCAGCACCGGAGCCCAGTCCCTCGCCTGTTTTATTTCCCAGGGTGGATGCAGCTGACAGCTACGGCTGAAGTTGATGCCCATCTGAAGTCCTAGTAGGTCTTGACTGTTGAAGCTGTAGGGAATGTCCCTGTTCTTGTGCCCATCTTGTCATGGTTTTGTTGGGAGCAAACAGGATAAAACCTTCCATGTATGATGAACAGATCTATATGAAGAGGCTTTGTGGCAGTAGTACGTTGCCCATAACAGAGATTGTTGCCTGTGTGCTACGTGTAAAACACGCTAGATGAGGACCTACAAGCTTTTCACATTTTTCAACAACCCAGGTTTAGAAGAGCAAAGGTAACTGGTGGAAAAGTCGTGGTTATCCGGTCCTCTCTGCTCCTGGTAGAGGCAGGTGCCCATTTCCAGAAGATGCAACTGCTGGAGGTTGTGTTTGGATCCTGTGCACATGAGCCGTGAAAGCCACGCTCAGTCCAATGGCTTCATCCTTGTTCCTGTGGAACGAGCAGCTGTTCTTTGTCTCCTTTCCTGGCTTTTGGGTTGCTTCTTGCATGCTTGGAAGAACCTCCAGAGCCTCCCCAAAGTTGGGGCTAACCTGGGTGACCCACATGTCTGCAGCGGTTGTATTCCCACGCAAAGGGCTTTTAGGAGAACTTGAAGAACAACGCATGGCATGTCCTCTCCAGAGAGGCATCAGCCCGGGCTCTGTTTGCGCTTTGTAAGCCACCTGGGTTATGTTTGTAGCGTTATCGACTTCGGTAGCATGTTTAAGCTGGCATTAACGATTAGATTTCTCTAACACAGGTCTGTGATCAATATAACATTTGTACAGGTTTTACAACTCCATCCGATAACTAATCAGCAGGGTGTATTTTATGACTGTCATATTAAAAGACTGATAGGCTGATTAGCCTGGCTAATGTCATCACGTTTGCTCCCCATTCACAGCTGAAAGAGCTTGGAGCAACTTTGGGGGATTCTCCTCTGCCCCTTGCACTTAGCATCCCCTGCTAAAGCATCAGCAATTGCAATTAATTGACTTGTGAAAGTATTATATTTCCCTCCTAATGAAAGCTGATAGGGTGACAGTCAAGACGGAGGACTTCTGTTCTCAGGACGGTTGCAGGATGGGTAGAAAAATCCCATTAGTACCTCTCGACGTAGATCTTTGTCATTCTTCTTTTAGGGCTGAGCAGTAGCACAGTCTAAAGAACCCATTAAGCCTTCCTGGGATTGGAAAAGGCTGGAAAAGAAGAAGCATGAGGGGCAGATAGATGATAACGGAGGGGAAGAATCATGGAGTCATAGAATCATTTAGGTTGGAAAAGACCTTCAAGATCATCGAGTCCAACTGTTAACCCAGCACTGCCCAGCCCACCACTGACCCACGTCCCTAAGCACCACATCTACACAGCGTTTAAATACCTCCAGAGATGGCGACTCCACCACCTCCCTGGGCAGCCTGTGCCAATGCTTGACCAC
>NW_010537042.1:0-2253 GCF_000687285.1 Phaethon lepturus | reverse complement strand
GAGCAAAACCGAAGAGCCTCTTTCCCAAGACATGCTTAGTGGGGGAAGGCAGTCGTCCCAGCATCTCTGCCCACGACGATGGGGAGGTGCCGGTGCCGTTTTAGTGATGCAAGAGAGGCCTGGACGTGGGAACAGCATCTCTGCAAACAACCCGTGGTTTCTTGCTCTTCCTGCCCGTCAAAACTGCCAAAATCATCAGCTGGTCTCCAAAATATGTACAATCTATGAATTTGTGATGTGGAGCGGCAACTCCTATATGCAATGTGTCCGGCCTTTGCCAGAAGCAGTAATGGGAAAAATGAGGATGGTGAACCCCTGTCCCAGGTTGCCCAGAGAGGTGGTTGATGCCCCATCCCTGGGAACACCCCAGGTCAGGTTGGATGGGGCTCTGAGCAACCTGCTCTAGTGGAAGATGTCCCTGCTCATGGCAGGGCGGTTGGACTCGATGGCCTTGAAAGGTCCCTTCCAACACAAACCAGTCTATTAGTCTATGAAAAACCGGCAGAGACACCACTGAGCAGGAAAACTTTATCACTTGGTTGCTGTAAAGCATGAAGAATGAAAATGCTAATGATCCGTGCTGATCTGACTCTTCAAATTAGACGTAAACGTCTCTTATCTCATTACCCTGGCCATAAGCTGCCCCTTTTCTGTAGCTGTTCCACTTCATTTAAAACGAGTAATTTTTCTCAGTGGGGAAATTAACTGTTTTCTGCGCCATTTGGGAGTGGTTTATACGCCCAAGGACACGCCGTGGTGTTTAACAGCGTCTGCTATTGCAAAGCAGGGAGAGGCACCGACCTGACGGCTCGGCTTTGGAGTCGAGGGCATGTTTTGGCGTTGCACTGGGCCAATTGCTTAAATTTTTGTAACTGTTCTTTCCCTTTCTGCAAAACTCAGATAATTGTTATCTGCTTGAACAAAGACTTTGGGGGATCAGCCGGTTTATATTCGAATACTAAAGCGCTCAGCGTTGTGTATTACGCACCGCATACGTGTTACGCGGGCGCTGAAATGAGATTAGAACGGTAATATCTTTAATTAAAGGCGATTGACTTCATCCTCACGCGGTTTCATAACTTTCAAAGGTTGCGCAGAAAAAAAACGTTTGTCTTTTTAGTTGGGCTGTAACAGGGGCAGGTTGCCCCTTTTTTGCCCCTAACGATGCCAATACTACAGATGTGATTGGATTGTCATCTAAAATATTAGCAAAGGTAAACTTTAGTAAATTTAGGCTCTGGCTTGGCCTTTGTTGGGTTAGGACATGGCTGCAGGTGTCTCCTTTTCCCCCCAACATTTTTCCATTGGATAACAGTGCCTGAGACCCGCTCCTGTTTTCATGTCATCCTCTTTGAAATAGCAGTTTATGTTAAAATGCTCTACAGCTCTCTGGAATGCCAAACCCATGATTCATTAATCAACTTCTGGGTGACCTGAGATTATATTTAGGAGCCTGTCTATCCCTTCAGTTAATTGGCTATTTCTAGATTACAGGTGCTAGGAATCCTTTCCTTTCTGTATTTGTTTTTCATTTTGCATGAAAGCGAGGACAAAATTTACTATTTCGCTATTATACTACACTAACAGTATTCATTTAAGTACCGTAGTGCTATATGCACTGTCATATGGTATACATATGTAACAGTAAAGAACCATCTGCATGTGAAAACCTGGCTACCATCTAGGCCGGCTTTTTTTCTTTAAAAAAATTACTTTCAGCCTCCAGAACCAAGATCTATGGTTTTAAAGAAACCTCTGCACAGATTAGCCATCTTCAAGGCAATAATCCTCCTTTAACTAATTAATCCTTCTGGGGTCCTTCATAGACAAGAGCTTGGTATTATATAAGATGCTCTTTTGTTATTGAGCCAGGTTCCTGGTCCTTCAAGGGCTGCTGTGGGATTGCGCACGCAAATTCAGAAATATATCGCTGTCAGCGTGGTGTTTGCAGGGTCGGACTTGCCTTTCGCACCCCGCGGAGGACGGAGTCTTTGCAGAGAAATGTCAGCAATGCGTAATTCTCCTCCGTAAGCGGATTAAGACCCGAGCGGGTCTTGGGGAGCCTGGCACGTCGACAGCGGCAGCGCTAAGCCTTTTCCCTTGGGATCATTCAAGTGCTTCGCGCAAGCCAGAAGAGAAAGTAATCAGCTTGCTGGGTGCTGCAGGAAAGACAAAGCCATGGCCATGCTGGGGGGAAGGGTTTAACTCCTTTCTTTGGGTTTTCATAGACTCACAGAACAGTTTGGGTTGGAA
>NW_010537041.1:91667-116024 GCF_000687285.1 Phaethon lepturus | reverse complement strand
CGGGGCTCCTCCTCCTCCTCCCGGGAGCGGGGGCACTCAGGCAGGCCGGGCTGGCGTCCCCTTCGGCGAGCCTCAGCGCCCGCTCGGCCTTCGGGGAAGGAAGGGTCTGCGGCCGAGAAGGTGGGAGTGCAGCCCAGCGAGTGAGTGAGCCACCTCTGTGGTCAGCTTCCATGACCTTGCTCATAAAATCGCCTCTCAAAGCGAAAAATATTCCCCTGGGATAACGTAACTGCCTCAGGTACAGGGGCTTGGGGGAGTCCGGCAGTGTCTTTGGATCTTTTGCCTTTTAATTCTTAGATTTTTTTTTTTCAAAAAGAGTGAGCTGTCTCTTTGCAGAATTTCTTTTGCTCTGTGGTTTCTCTCTGTCGTTAACAGCATCCAGTTTTAGTGCCCAAAGCCTGTTTCGTTATGCCTTTCTGTCTGGCGTGGCTCCATCAGTGAAGTTTGACCTGAGCACCACTAATAACCTACAAATACAAATCCCACTTGATTATTTATTTCCTCCCCCCACCAGCTACAACAATGTTTGGTGGTTTTTTTTTTGAGTGTGTAGCATGTTTTTGAATTTCAGTGTTGTACGAACAGACTTGCTGAAGTGTTTCAGACAATCAAAAAACCCTACACACTTTGGCCTATCTGATAATGTAAATACAAAGGGTGTTGTACCTATTCGGGGAAGGCAAGTATTACTTGCCCCAGGGCATGTGCAGCTGGAATTGAGCAAGCTTACTGTTGCAGCTGGGTTTTACTTACAGGTGTGGAGACTTTAAACTAATGATGGTCTCACAGGTTACATGTGACCTGGTCTTGTTTCCAGAGATGCCAGCAAATGCGCTTCCAGTATATGACCTGTATCTTTATGTATTTGTGGGTATATCAGTGTATTAGATAACTTGGAAATGGTTTAAACTGTAACATTAAGAGAAACTGGGCCAAACCTAGTTAAGGATACTGTTAAAGTGAGTTCACTGACTTATTTGAGCATTCCTTGTGTATAATGAAGGGAAACTCTTAATTCTTCTAATGGTAGTTAAGAAAAATATGTTGGATGTCAAATAGTCCCCTGCTTTGATCCCACTCGGTGGGGGCAGCCATCTTGTCTTTTCCCCACTTAACTCAAAGATGTGTGGCACAGACTAGTTTGTTGGTAGGTTGCAGGTATGGAGTTCTGCAGAGCATGCGATGCTGGTGCAGGGACCAGACAGATTCCAGGCTGCCTGTCAGATCCTGACAGTTTTCAGGACCAGCTGGGCAAAAGTATGATAGGAGAAGGAAGGGGGAAACATCTGCTGAATGAGACTAATCTAGAGATTCAGAGGATGCATGAGGTTGTTTTATCATTATCCTGAAAAAGGAATTTTAATGGTGACTTCCAGTGCAGAAGTTCCCAAGCTTTTTGGACCACTGGCTCATACAAGCATTCAAAGTAATCCTGTGGGCTACCATATACTTTATTGAGACTTCTAGGTCAGAACCCTATCAGATCATCTTACTAACGTTCCTGAGTCCTATAGTTTTGGCCTGTTTATTCTAGGCAGAAGTAGAATTGCCTTTTGTTTGTGGCTTTTGTGTTCTAACTTTTAACACCATCCTTTAGGTACCAAGGTCTTCGCTGACTTTATAGGAATGCAGGTATAACCTCCTTTGCACAGGCTTTAGGTAAACTTATGTTGGTGAATTGTTATGCAAATATTAGGAAATAAAGTGTTTGGAGACATTTTTAACAACTGAATTTATTTTCTGCCTGCTACTTCCCTGCAATGAATGGATGTGTTTATTTCATATTTGTTTTTTTTGTGGTTTTGTTTTTTGTTTTTAAACCATGAACTAATAGGAGTGTGTTTGAGCTTATAATGCTACTTGGTTATTTGTTCACTGTATATGTGTTTTTGGTTTCTTTTTCATCCTTCCTCAACTGCCTAAATTGTTTATTGTTTAAAAGATGCATGGCAAGTACATGCTCAGCTCCTGATTTCTGAGGATTGATCCAGTATTCTGGATAAATACAAATGTCCTATTTGATAATCTGCTGAAAAATACAGTGTGCTATTTCTCAAACTTCATTCCCCTCCTTGGAAAAAAAAAAATGCTTTGTGTGTATGTAGTTTTACTGTGTATTTTTAATATATATAATGTTCCTTGCTGTATCACTTTGGAAGTTAGATTAATCTGGCTTTAATCTTAGTTTTTTAAATAAAGGCTAAATGTATTTTATTGCTGTGTCTCCTTTAAAAAAACCTTAGTCCTTAATTAAAAACCTGCAGAAACAAGCTTCCGTTTGTGTTGCAGAATGATCTCTCGGCTTTTGAAAGCTCTTTAAAAATCCAATTGAGACTACTTACGTTGTTTTCCTACTGTGAAATCCACCATAGTTTGGGCATGGATACTGTAAAACAATTTTTATTTTAAGTATCTGAACATCTAGTCTTGAAATCTTTCAAAGAACCTCTTGTTTAAATGGAGATGGAAATTCACCTTTAAATTTAATAAAAGCCCTTTCTGGCTATCCTCATGAAAGATGAGCTATATTTAAAGAGATATTCATTGCTCCATTACAACGTGTATTTGTATGAAAATACAGCAATACTCACTTTTATTTGCATACATTCTTTTTGACAGTGACTTCAGTGTCAGTGAGAGACACTTGGTTGATAAAGTCCTTGAGTTTTCAGAGCGATTGTAAGTGTTTATATTTCTGTGAAATCACAGCATAGTTTCAAGTCCAGTGGCTACCTTGCTTAAGCAGTCTCTCTTACCTGCTGTTCCTTCTTGCCAGCTGCTGTGTGGCAAAACAGATCAACGAGCTAACTGATCCAGCTGAAAAAAAATCTCCCTCTTGGACTATGTTTCAGCCTGATTAATTCCCTTATGTGTCTGAACAAACAGCTATGCTGTTGCAAGGTTGGAAGACAGGAGGCTGCTTAGGTGGGGATTGCTATCAGTCATGCATAGGCACAAAGGTATTCACAGATCGAGTAGTGGTTGCAGGAAGAGTAAAGTGATAGGAGTGGGCAAACCTCTTTTAGGTTGAGAAGTGTTTGTTTAAAGATATGTTTGCAGACTTGATCTTCTGCTGCTGTTACTGAAAAGCACTCTGAACAAGGTATTTATTTTGGTTTCTTAAATGCACTGTAGAGCCCAAAATGAATTGGGGATGCATACCCATTTGGTAATGATTGTTGATCTAAAGTTATGAGTCAGTAACTTATTGTGGATGGACATTCTCTTCCACCCCTATCTGTATTAATAATTTAAAAAAATACATATGTAGTATCTATAGGGGCCCTTAAATAAAACAATCTGGAAATTTTTGGATTGAGGCAGAAGATGCATCCTCACAATACTGACAACTGTCTGTGTGTTCTGCCTGGTTTAAATACTGTGTTTGTGAATAAGTGCTTTCCTGGTGAGGCTGTGCTTTACTTAATGCTCATGTATTCCAGTTTTTAATCTTAACTTACAGTCCAAAAATAGTTAATATTTTGTTTTTATCGTATTTTACATGTAGGAATGGAAATGTTCATTCCTCTTGTGGCACTTCAAAAATATGGGACTCCATATGTAGGTCACTGAATAGTTTTCCAAGTTGTTCGTATTTACCAAACACTTAGTGGAATTTTGTTAGTACTGTTCATCTGTACAAATTTGTCCTGTGGCAAAACTGTAGCCTTCTTATTGAACAACAATTGATATTATTAAGAAATGTGCTGTCTTAGAAGAATTTGAAGATGATGCTGAGAAATTCATGATGACCTGGTGATGAGTGGAGTATGTTGCCAATACATTGACTTGAAATTTATGGGAAGTAAATAGCAGTAAGTGTAGCTATGCATGATAGCTTTAAGGGGAATTACTACTTGAATTTGAAGAACTAAGTCACAGAAAATGAAATAAAACTGAACCATAATTGCTAGCCACTTTTAAACTGTAACTCAAGATTTCCTTGATGTAAACTTTGATGTCTACACACAATGAAAGCACCAAGCACATGGTAGCGAGCCTCCATTTGTAAGCTGGAAGACTCTTCCATTCTGTGTAGTGTAAGGAACCCTCCAGCTTATCATACAGCCAACAGTGAATAGCAGTTTCTTCTGCTATAGATTTTACAAAGCCTTTGGGTGAGAACCCTTCCAAGAGACTGGAGCCGACGGCATCAAACTGTGAGAAAGAGATCCATTACTGATGTTGAATCAGATCAGCGTGGAGAACGGCCCAACCAGCTGTTCATATAGCACTGTTACCTTGACCATTATTTATTTTGTAAAATATTTTTGAAAGGTTTTCTAAGGCCTGCATTTTTCTTTGTGTGAAGAAATAATGATCTTGGTGTACCAAGCTTGTAATTAATAGCAAAACATTTCTTCTTTACTTTAGATGCTTTTTTTTCTTTGAAATGATTAAAAAATAGTCTTTTGTTCTTTTTCTGTCCAAGTTGATTGCCTGTAAGCTTGATACTAAAATGAACCTCATGTTTTTTGCCCATATTGTCACTTTTATTTTTGGATAAATGCTGCTTGATATGTGAACAGACAGGATGCTTGTTAATAATTCTCAGTTGGATATTATAGACTGATGCTAAAATGGTGACTGGCAGAAAATAGACTTTACCTTAATGGTAATTTGTGTTGCAAACAAAGCAAATACTATATATGTGCTCTTGTGTGTACAGTTAAAATGAACAAAAAGGGCAAACGTTAATTCAGCAGTGCTGCTGGAAAGCCTATCCCAATCACTGATTTTGAGTATTTAAAAAAAAAACCCACAAACCAACTCTGACAAGCTCCATTACTTAATTATATTGACATTATCCCAAACTTTTTTTTTTAGCTGTAGAACTTATGAGCATGCAGGAAAATGTTTTAACCCAATATTTACTCTTTTAATGACAAATTATGGCTAAATCATTGTAGTCTCTGTCCACTCAGACATTTACCTTGTATCTTGGTCTTCTGAACAAAACCCAAAATGTCTCCATTCTTACTTCATAACAATCAAAACAGCAGACTGAACATTAGGTACCATATTTGCCACTGTGATCTCAAAGTCATGGAAATGCCCAGCTCTGTGAGTGTGTGTCTGTGTGTACGTAGGTGCTTAACATGCAAATGATCCTTCTGCTGTCAGTTGCTGGGAGCTGCTGACTGGGCAGCAGCTCTTGCTGAAGAGGACCTGGGGCTCCTGATGAATGAGATGCTGCTGACTAGGAATTAGCAGTGTGCTTCTGTAGCCCTCAAGAGCTACAGAATTTTACTTACTGGGCTGTGTTAGAATGAGCCTAGCCAGCAGGTACAAGGAAGAAACTGTTCCCATCTGTGGGGTAGCTCCAGCTGCATTGCTGCCTGGTAGATCATGCATATATGCACCCTGTGTGAGAGAGACAAACTGGAGGGTGTCCAGCACTGGGTTGCTCAGGTGTTTGGGGGCTGGAGCACCTGAAGGTAGAGGAGGGTTTGTAGCCTGGAGAACGCTAAGGGAGAATGTAGTTGCTGTACTTGGCCATCTTTAAGCAGGGGTTTATAGAGATGATGGAGCTGGATTCCCCTCTGAAGTGCACAGTGAAAAGACAAGAGTCAGTGGTCACAAGCCATGAGAATGGAAATTTCAATAGGACGTGAAGGGAATGTCTTGATGCATGGGAGTGGGCGAGTGCTGTGACGAGCCTGGAGGGGCCACAGACTCTCTATTGGTGGAGACTTTTGACTAGACAAGGCCCTGAGCAGCCTGATATAAATACAAATTTGAAGTTCTACCTGTGTTGAGTAGGTAGATGATCTCTGTAAGTTGCTTTCAAGCTATATTATGATTCTACTCTATGTAGATTTTAAATATTTTATTTCCAGAGGAGCTTGAGGAAGTTGGCAAAACAAAGGCGTGGTG
Source organism: Phaethon lepturus (assembly GCF_000687285.1). Lineage (NCBI taxonomy): Eukaryota > Metazoa > Chordata > Aves > Phaethontiformes > Phaethontidae > Phaethon > Phaethon lepturus. The sequence goes on along the minus strand of NW_010537041.1, from coordinate 110,147 downwards.
ATGTGGATAAACAAGGCTGCTCAGAACTGTGTTATAAGTTGTGGAGGGAAAAGTAATGAGATGCGATAAGCATCTTCATTCGAGTCTGCTGGTGGCAATACTGGCAATTTTCTGCCCTGCATTGAACTTTCCAGCTGACTAGACCAGAAGTGCTTGCAGGCTAGCATAAAGGATAAAAAAGGGTTATGATACCTCTCGTGCCTGTGATCACTGTGATGAGTATAAAAACCTGTCTCCAAAGGAACAGCCTGCAGTGAACAGCCTGATAGCCAGATGAAGGTTATCCAGGTCTTGCTTTCTGTAGTGGAGGGCTGTGTTGGCAGCTGCTGCTGCAAGGCTTTGATCTTCTGAGGGGGTGATGGTTCCTTGTGCTTGGCTGGAGCATGGTTACTCCAGGAAGTGGCTTCATGGAGCAAATCAGCAATGATTTCCAGTTGATCACAGTAGCAGTTCATGACTGCGGAGAGGTGGTAGGATTAATATCAGCTGGGAGAAAGCAAAAGGGCCGTGGCAGGTCTATAAATCCTTCTGTGTTGTTATCCTTAATGCTTGTGCTGCCTCAAGAACACAGCATCCTGCAGCTCATTTTTTACTGTTAATGCTTGTGTATTTGTCCATTTAATAAAGTTAACGTGAAATCTTAGGGAAAAGGAGATGAGCAGAATATGAAGCTACAACACAGAGTGCTTATTTTGCCACTGAACAACACAGCTGTCCCAGCGGTTGAACCTGTAGGTAGTTAAATACATGAACACAACTGCTCGTGTGTGATTCTATATTGGAGTTATGTGGGAAATCTGCTGTTGGGGATAGCACATTGTTGTAAACCCTACATGTATTCTTTAACAGTTTAATGCCTATGTTTGTGTCGGAGCAAGGTTAACAGTAATTATAATGCTTACTTGCAGGATCTTGAGTGTAAAAGTACAAATACAGTTTTGAGCATGTAATCCCAATTTTAAGTTTTGCTATGGAAACCGTAAAAGTGAATGCTGTGGTTGACAAGCTGATCAGCATACATCTTGATTATTCATTGTGGGAATGTTTCAGGTGGTGAGAAACACCCTGGTCACCTTCAGAGTAGGAAGGGTAGTAACATGATATCCTAAAAAGCTTTATTAGAAAGATGTGGGCTAGGTTCACTTTTTCATTTAGTGCCAAAAGTGAATACTCAGGAGATACACAGTAACAGGAAGGTCCTTGTGCGTGGCAGCGGCTCATTTAATGAGCAGCGAAGCCTTCCAACAGCAAGTCACTTTCATTGGTACAGTTGCTGTAATGCAAAACTCTTCCTTTTTGAAAAATAGCTAGGGTTTCCCTTTCTAGTTTTCAAATTGAAGCATGACAAGATTCTTATGACACTTGTCTCAAGAGGGGGGAAAAAGGCAGTTCAGTTTCTAATACGCTTATGTTGGCCATAGAAGGTTTTCATTAATATTAGCATGGTGTTGTGGGGAAATTGGAAAATCTTGATGTGCCTAGAGCTACTTTATTCTTCTCCGTGTATTTTATTTGAAGTTCCTGCTACTTTTCCTCAGAAATTTTCTCATCAAAACTTGTAGTGTGCATAGCTACTAGCACTAGCATATGGTGCACAGTGGTGCTTCTGAAGTTGGGGTTTCTTGCTCTTGTTTGAATAATTGGAATTCTCAAGCTCTTCCTAGTTTGGGAACTTTTGTCTTTTTTTTTTTCTTTTTTCTTTTTTTTTTTTTTTTGCTAGGACAGAGCATCGGGCACTACTGAAGTGCAAGAGAAATGGGACAACAGAACAGACTGTTGCCATTAGTAATGAATCCTGTAGATTGGTGTAGTTTCCTACAAACTACCTAGAAAGTAAAGCCTTTGTTCTGAAAAGTACTGTCTTCCCACCCCCAGTAAATTACTAGGTACTGTACTGCATTACAGGAGGAATCTGGGAAGGAACTGTCAGTGCTGAGGTTGTAATATGTTTTGGAGTTTTTTGTTCCATTCTGAAGCTCTTATTAGTCTGAGGTATTTTATGCCAAATACTTTAGCCAGGATTTCATAGCACATTAATCTGCTTGTACTTAACAGATAAATGCATGAATTAGTGAAAGTAGCACATTCATAATTGGATTCTAAGTTTTTGCAACTGGGATTTAAAGTTAAAATGTTTTAAGACTTTTTTTACTTTTTGTGGAACTATTGATGTGATTCTTAAATGTAGTTTTAAAACATTCTGAAACCTTTTTTTCCCAGCTGTTATGCAACTCCCTGCTTCCTCTAATGGTCTGTAGCTATTGTGGTCTTCACCACTGGTATTTAATGAGTATTTTAGGTCACTTGGTATCTTTTGTTTGTTTGTGCCCTTTCAAAGAATCAGAGCATCCTTTGATCTGTTTATTCTGCTGAAACATTTAGCTTCCATATGCTTCATCTTCCCCTACAAGAAGAGGTTGAAGAACAAGCATTTCCTCCTGCTCCAGAGTAATCCTGGAGTGGGATTTCACTTCTAACCTTGTGCAGATCTCATTGAAGCACCCTGAGTCATATTTATTGGTTTACTTTGCTGATGGTTTGCCTCTTTATTCTATATTACTCTTTTGCCAGCGGTCATTGGATGGGCAGAGGACTAGCATATGCAGGCAAACTTTTATGGTACAGTTAGAAGTAACAGTCCCTGAGGTAATTAGCTGAAGCAGTATAGTGCTAAGATTAACAATTTATTCTCTTGTCGTGAATCTCAAGTTAAATTATGGTTAAACTTTTTCAAGTACCTGAATAAGTTGAATAGGCGATGACATGATTGTGCACAAAAAGGAGGCATATAAAGCAATATGGAATAACATTCCCCTGAATGCAGTTGTTCCAGTCGTTTGGCGGGATTATGGTTTAAGTGAGATTTTTAACCTGTTTTCTGGGTCCAGCAGCATGCATTCAGATTGCACTTCTGACACAATTTAATTGGGTACTTAAAGTGGTACAGCTTTTTGAAGTCTGGCTTCACTGAATTTTCATGGATTTCAGATTTTAAGAACGTTGTTAAAAAAATAAAAATTGGAATGACAAATAATGCCCTGCCATAAACCTGAATATTTTAAGCCTTTTAAAAAATGTTTACCTTGATTTTTCTTCACATCTACTGTCCTTTTGTATAATCTTTTATTTGAAAAAGGATTAAGGGATTGGAATATCCTTGCCTTATCCTGTTATTTCTGAAAAAGAGAGTTTTGCTAAGAATAGTCTTCTAATCTGCTGTCATAGCCGCTTCTTTGCCAAACTGTAGAATTGTACAAGTTTTCTTCTGATAGAGCCATTCTGGTTTATGATTTCTGTGGCAAAACTGACCTGCAAGAGACAGTTGGCAAAGTGTTACTTCGTATATTGTGTTAATAGGATTCATCATGGAACCATCTGTAGTGGAGCTTCATGTGACATTACACTGAAGAAGCTGTAGAGATACTCTCCTATGAAATGTAGCACAGCAGAGTGTTTGCAGAGCGATAATTTTTTTTTTTTTAGATATAGCACTATTCATTCTGATAATGGTTGTTCTAGAAAAATGCTATGTATTAAATTTTTTTGTGATTAAAGTCGCAATTCACGAGTCCATTAAAATATTGAGAGGAAAGGTAGGTTGAGAATCTTCAGCCTCTAAACTGGCATTTCTAATGCTGTTTAATATTGTGTGCTGCAGCCTATCTGCCTCTTCATTTACCTCCTACTGGCACATGAATCTAAATCCTATTTTAAAGAGGAAGGCAGTTATTTATTTTAAAGAATTTCTGCTGATGTCTAATCACTTAAAAGTTTAAGAATTGTGAAACTCTGCAGCATATTCTATTACATATGCATCATTCCACTGTGCAACCTCCTGTGTTGATATCTGTGTCATATATACCCTTATCATAAAATAAAAAATCCTGGAAAACTTATAGTACAGAATACCATATAGTAGTAGAGTGTCATTGTAATAAACTAAATCAAAAGTGATTTATGACTTGCTGAGGATAGGTGTGTTAAATAAGTGCTATTGGCTACAGATGAGGGTGTTCTAGAGAGAGTACACTGGTGTTCCAGTGTACTGGAATTGACTTAACTGGTCATGTGAAAGGTACTGGCTTGATCATGAGAAGTGCTGGGAGGTTGTATGTGCTGCTGTCTTATTTGTTGCTGATTTGGATAACCAGGGATGATTTGACTATCACCAACATCACCTCCAAGCCTCAAATAACGTTTGGGTAAATCTTAGACTTCATAACTCTTAGTACAGTTTTCAGGATGTTTTAAATACTTATGTTGGTGCCTCTCTCTAGAGATTGCTTCATGTTCAGAATATGTACCTTTTTAAAAAATATATTCCAGAAACTAGGAAATCTGGATAGCACCAAGTGTTTAATATTTGCAGATGATAAAGTGTCATGTTTCATCTCCCGTGCCACAAACCGGCAGACTCCCCTGCTTCCTTAGAGGAAAGGGAGATGGCTGAAGGAATGGTAGACGTGCAAGCACAAATTTTTGCATCTTTTCATGGAGCCAATTGCATGAATTCACTTTACGCTTCTCTCTTTCCTTGGCTTCAGGCTACTGGAAGTCTGATTTTTAGACTGCGCTATATATTTTGACTTCTTATTCTTCTGTCTTTTGAATCTTAATTTTATTTTACCTCAGCTTCCCATGTTATGAAGTTAGAGCTGTTGGGGTCCATAATGTGTGTTTTACCTAATTGCTGGGCAGGGCCTAAACCAACAGTCTGGGGATAATTTTCTTCTGTGACCAGCTGCTTTAGTGAGCATCGAAGAACGGAGATAAAACTGAGTAGCACTAAAAGTGCCAGAGGTGAGGTCAGCTATATGACTGTTTTGGGTAATATGAGTGTGTAGAAGATAAATAGAAACATGCAGTCCCATGTGGTTTCTTTCCTGTGCTTTGTGGTGATCTCTTTTATTGTCTCTGTGCTGTTAACAAACAATACCTTAACTCTTCATGAATGACTACTATATGCTAGTATTTTTTGTAGTGGAAGGGCTGTAGCTTATAAACTGGTGTTACGTGTTGATATTTTAGAGTGTAGAGAAACTGCAGTGCAAGATCAGTAAGGTGGATTGGGTGAAATCCTCTCAATATGAGCTTTATTGATAAAAAGCAAGAGAAATGTCTTTTTTGAAACACGAATCACTGCAAAACTTATGTCAGTTGTGAGTAATTTACTATGTGTGCATTTGTTATTTGGTTCTTCATTTTCCTGCTTGTGCAAGGTATATGGTGTATTTGACTGTAAAGAATTCAGTTCACAACTGAATTTGATTCGATATTAAATAAAGCAAATGTTTTAGCAGCAGCAGAAATTATATTGATTGTCTTATTTTGGATGTTTCACGATACGAGAATTCTCTTTAGAAATGCACATAGCAGTTCAATTTTTTTTTTTTTTTTTTTTTTTTTTTTGTTATAAAGAATACTCAAAAGTTGTGGATGCAGGTTCAGCATTTGAAGTTGGTGCTGCTGACCCCAGTCCAGGAATACCTTTTTCTTCAACCACTTCTCAAAATATTGCTATTTGATAGCTGCTTTGCATAGATGTATCCTTTGAGCTTCCTTGAGGAAAATGTGAAGTGGACATGTTGGCCTTGCCTGTGCTCCACGGGGAGCGGTGTGTGAAATCGCTGTTGGATTTGGTGGTTCTGTCAGTGCCAGCTGGCCGAGCAGCATTAGGAAATGGTTCAGCTGGAGCAGCATTTAACAACAGGAATTGGTTTTCTGACTTTCTACGTGTTTGGATGTGATCTTATGCTACCTATTTCTAGAAAAATGCCAGTATCTCAATATTCTGCTAGTTAGAGTCTTCATTTTGTTGCTGCCAGTCACAGGTCTTTCCTTACCATTAAACAACCTCTGAATTGTTAGTTACTTCTGATAGTATATCATACTGTTTGAATTTAACTTGAGACAGGGAAGCTGAAAAGCTTAAAGCTCCAGTTGCCTAAATACAAAAATCGCTAAGCACTGCTCACTCTCTGTAATTCAGGTTTGCCCAGTTTCAGGTTCAGCTGTTAACATTTTGGCACTGATGACTGCAACCTGTGACTGATGGCTATTTCTGGCTACCTAGTATTTGCACATAATGATGCAGGGAACTCAAACAGTGGTGCATAAAACATATGTTGAAAATGAGCTGTTTGAGCACTGTTGTGTGTTCCTGCTTTTATTATTAACCTTTTATCATGGCTTGTGAAACATTTGGGGTGAGGTTCCCAAAATGACTGCTCTGTGGAAACGTCTGCTTTTGGCTGAGATGCTACGGTATTGATCAGGTAAGTCTGACAGGAGCAGTGCTAGAGAACATGCCAGTTTCAAGTTCCTGCCCGTATGACTAACCCTGCAAATACAAACCCTGGGGAGTCCTAGCTTCAGTGACGCTGCAGAACGTGTGCTCAGCCTAGCTGAAATTGCCTTGTTCGAGAGAGGACAAGGAACAGCATGGAAAGTGAAAACTCAAGGGGCTGCATTTGCCAGCAGCTGCTACTGGAGAGCTCTGCTTGGGAAATAAGAATGTTCCTCTTCCCTGGAGAAATCCTTGACTGGCTGCCAGTAGTAACTTTCCTCTCCCTTCCCTTCCTCCAGAGCAAACAAGGAAGCTCCCAAGTGCTAGTGATGCTTGTAGGTCAGGCTGTTTACCTGTGCTCTGCCGCACCGTGGAAGTCATTCACTAATTGAAGCGACTAAAGGAAGGAGCAGATCGGTTTAATTAAGATGAAAAATGAAACATGCATTTGCTTTCCTTATTTGTTTGTGGGTTTTGTTTTTTTTTCTTTTAATAACTTTTAGTCTGTCTCTAAGCTGGAAGCTGATTTTCAGTAGGTGTAAAATTTTATGGAAGCATTCTGCCCCCTTCCATAACACAATGGAGTTATTTTTATTCAGTGGATAACAAAGTGTCTGGCTTGGGCTTTACAGTTCTTAAAATGTGTAAATATTAGGTTGGGAAAGATCTAACTTGCAGGAAGCTCACTAAAATTAATTTTAAAAAGGGCAACCCAAAAACAGTTGCTGGTTGTATGTCAGTGAAGAAGAGATTTCCTTTCCTGTCCCTTGAATTGTACTGTAATAGTGTTAAAGAGAAAAGTTTGCTTTTGCTTTGTTTCTGATTTTTAAAACTACAGTTTTTGTTCCATAATCCACAGTCACAACTGGCAGGTTAGTCCAGGCTGCCTTGACATTTTTAAAGAGTTACAGAGGAGACACAGTTTCTTACCTAAGTGTGAAGTCTGGAGTTTGCAGGGATTCAAGGACCTGCCTCTGCTGTGGGGAAGCACAGGAAAGCCTCTGGTGGAAGCTGAAAGCAGGGGAGGTTGGCCCCAAAGCTGACTTTTCCGGAGTATAGGATGCAAATATTCTTGAGGCAGAAAGGGAAATAAGGAATGGGTATAATGTACTGTTATGTCTGTGGAGAGAATTATGGCACTAGAGAGCAGAAGCAACCCAAAGACTGGAGAGATGTACGTGTTGCAAGAAGGTGATCCGGTTTAGAGCATCTGAGAGTACCTCATCTGCAAAAGGTTCTCTGTTGAAAGGGCTGTTTGTACTTAAGCATGTTCAGTTTTAAAAATGCTTAGTTTTCTCCATTTGAGTTTCTACCTTCAGTCACTGCTAATTGGGTGAAGACTCAAAGCACCTTGCAATTCCTGAGGTCCTTTATACTTCTTTTATACTTAGTCTTGATGGTGGTCATTAAGAAAGCTCCCTGTATGTGAGGTAATAAGATTACTTGTCTGTTCCAAACAGAATTGGGATTTGGGGAAAGTCATCAGTTCTGGAAATTAAAATCAGATTATCAGACTGTTTTGTGAGTGGGTCTTTCAAGAAGTGATAGTGGGTCCTTGGAAGGTTCTTTTGTAGACAACAAGAAGTATTTAATTTAGGAGAGTTTTGGATTTTGCTAGGAGAATTTTTATTGACAACTGATAAAGAAATCAGTATAGACTTTTTATTTACCAGGTTGAGAACTAAAATTTAGAAGCTGAATTTTAGATATCTTACGAGTAGCTTACAAAAACCAGTTTTATGTAACATCCGTTTCCAATGTAATTTGTTGATCTTCCCTGTCAAAGGAAAGCCATGCTTCCTCCTTTGCTTAGAGCCTCTTGTGCTCCTTACTCTCCAAAATACAGATTGTTTTGTATTTACTAGTAAAGCCAATGTCCATTTTAATTTTACTTACTTTATTTTACTTTTCTGTACGTGGGAGAGGGGTCACCGTACAGGCTTGAATTGGAATGCAATATGGAGTGCGGGTGCTGTTGTGTGAGCCTGTGCTATTTAAGTGGTAGACAGGTCCTTGATACTGACTGGTGCTCCAAGTGATTTTTGTAATGCACAGTTAAGTTCAGTTTGTTGCAGTTGCATTCAGTTAGGTGATCTTCTTATGGAAACTGTAATAAGGTGAATATTGGCCAAGAAAAGGCTGCTGGAGTGGAGAAGGGGTTAGTTTATTTCCTTGCATATCCTCCTCTTCTTAGTAGAGTCCTCAGGTTACCATTGCTGTCTTAATATTCAGATGAGGTGAGAGAAATATATGTCGATAATTATATCTAGTTTTCTAGATAAGTAGAAAAAGTCATCATGTGATCAGCTGCAGTATGAGGTTAGAGCCACTATATGAACCTGTAAACTGCAACATTAAATCATTGGAAAGGTTGCATTAGTATTAATGGATTTCATGCATTGTTAATCTAGGACTTCCCATAGTTGTTTCCTGTAAAATGTACCGAGAACTGAGTTAGTTTAACAGAGGGCTCTAAGTTTTCCCAAGAGATTTATCAATCTGGCAGTGATGTTTGCTGAACCACTGAGGTAATTCATTGGTGCAAACAGCTCGTATTATATCCTCATAAGTTTCATTTTGCTGTTGCATGCTCAAAAGCTTTTTGCATTGAAGCCATATTTATTTTTCTATATGAAACCTGTGATCTTTTCTGGAATTATCATCTTTACTGGAGAAAGCCATCTATTTACTGTTAAATATTTAACAGGCTCTTGAAAAATCAAGAAATCTACTTTGAATTTTCTGTAAAAATGAGTGTTAAAAAAGAAAAACATAACAGTCTTAGAGTTAAAAAATTCAAATGTGTCTTAAATCTCTTGTCTTCAGGCAAACTGAAGTGACTTCCCCTTCTCTGTTTGAACTTGAAAGCAGTAGGCAAGTCATAACAGAAAGCTAAACGTGCCCTTGTGTTAATGCACGTTTCCCCTGCCTCAGTACCTCTTTCTCTTCTGGATGAACACTGAGATCTGGTGTCCACCGTTGCTTTACTGAATCTGTAGCTAATGGAAGTTTGCCTTTCTGGTCGCCAAAAGATACATTAAAATACACTGTTATTTTAAGAAAGGTACCTGCACTGCACTTCTAACCTGTGGTATATAAGAATCACTCCGGTATGTATGTGGTTTTGTTTAATAGTTGCCGGTAGAAAATAGGTCATAGATCAAGCTGTAGGCTTGAACTTTTGTGTTTTGCCACTGTTCCTGTTGAGTGGCATAAGCCAAATGGAGGACTCCAGTAATGCAGATGTATATTAGATGAAGTATAAGGCAATTCCATATCAGTTACGGACAACCTAGAGACCTCATTAAACACATGTCAACATTAGGAGTAGTTTAGGCAATCGTGTGGAAGTTGTTCAACTTAAAACCATCTCATTTGTGAAAGCATAATTTGAAAGCTATGCAAATGTTTAGAAAATTAATCCTATAGTCAACAATAAGAATATTTCATTTCAGAATAAGCTTCAGGTTTTTCAGACATCTTTAGCATCTATAATGGTCTGGTAATATCTTGCTACAGTGTTCGCGCAGCTAATGTTAACTCCTTTTTCCAAATTCCTTATTTACATTTGCATTTAACAGAGTTGGAAGTATTGCAAAATATAACTTTAAATTTTGAGGACAGCATGGAAAAAGAAAACGTTATTAAAACTGTGATTAGTTTTGTGAATAATTGAACAAGTTATGAAGATACCTTTAAGAAACAGAATGCTTTTGTTCTTTCATTTCCTAAATTTGAGCCTTTGAAGGATTTGTTTTATTAAGTATCTGAAAAATGGGCTCTACTTGCAATATCCATTTAGCAGATGTCCAGAAGCCTTTAAATGTGACAATTGAGAATTAGACAAGCATTCACAAACACATGATGCATACAAATCAGCTATGTGTGAACTGTGTTTTCACAAAGAAATTAAATAAAATTCATAAATAAAATTCATTAATTCAAAGCTTTCTTTATGCTGTGCATTTGTTTTGCTTTCAGTAGCAATCTAGCTTATACGTGAAATACTGTTGGCTTTCTCTAGGTCAACCACAGATTCCTACAGGATATTCATTTCAGTAGTGTTAGATCCCCTTCTAAATGGAGTTATTGAATTATCATTGATATGTAGCTTATGTCCTTATAATGTTGATTATATTACTAATTAATTTGTTAATGTATGCAATCGTTTCATTTTAGAATTGCCTTTTTGCATTTCTGCATCTCTGTAACAGTCATGATCTTCATCTTTTTTCACCCTACTTCTGAGCAGCTTCTGTAGTAATCTCCTTCCTTAATTGTAAAACAGTTTTGGCGAGGAGCCCCCAGTTTTCAGCGTGTTTACGTAGATGGCTGCCTTAGTTGATATTTGTGTTGTACCTAAGACATGGCTTGCCCCAAAGACTGTTTGCTGGCTTAGCATCCTCATTTTCTTCTAAGACTAAGCCCATTTATGCTTACTGTTACGAAAGGATTGCTTTCGAAACCATGAACATGAAAACCAAGTCTGATTCCATGCAAAACTTGTAACTAATAATAGTTGCTCCCGCCTATGAATTTTCTCATTTTTTATATTTTATTACATTTCAAGGTATTAGGGTATGAAAGTATCTTTTCAGCTGTACTTCTTCACTGCAGTAGGAACAAACTGAATATGTATAATTTCTTACATAAAAGGATACTTAGGGTAATGTATTGTGTGCTGTAGCATGGGATGAATCCTGGATTTTCATTTATGTTGTCTAGTAAAGGTATAAAACAGCAATTAACAAGCAGTCTTAGAGACTTAGCTGTACAGAGCATATGTTTCTCCACCTTTTAAGTTGGCAGTATTCTGGCCAATTGTATTTCCATGTCCCTAGTGGGAAAATTATCTCCTGGGTTCCATTTATCTATCTGAAAAGGAGAGGCATCTCTCAGATGTATGCTTTTTGTCAGTTTGCAATGCAACCTTTGAAGCTTTCCTGCTAATTGTTACTATCTCTGGTGAGGGAAAAGCGCCAAAGAGGTCATAAAATATTTTGTGCTTTTATGTAAACTGAGAGATCCTTTCTTCCTGTTCCATTTTTGTTCCTCTGTATGCCTGGAATGCATGCATTCAGGTCACTGCATGAGAGAAGTAACATTATGCATAATTATGTGTTGTTTTAAAGTGATCTCTGATTTAAAAAGCACAGACTTGGTATCTAGTTGATGTGAAGGCTAGCAGGTGTGATAGCCAAGAAATATTATTTGATGGTAGTGCTGCGCTGAAGGTAAATACTCAAATGTCTGGTTGAAAGCACACAGTTTTTTCTAATTAAAATCTAATTGTGGATATATAAACTTGCTGTGGTTAACTCAGATGTACAACACTTAAGGCCCATGTGAGCCAGGCAAGTTCTTATAATTGCCTGCTGTTTCAGCTAAACTTCTCTGAGTCCTGGTGCAGATGAGCCTGGATTGATCTTAAAAGCGTAATGTGAGATTGCCCAAATCCAGCCATAATGACATGGTGTGTACAGGTCTGATAACCATGTCTGTACCGCAAGCTCTACATAGCCATAAATCTCAACTAAGCCACAGTGGTGCCAGCTCTAGTTCGAACACATGAAGTTCATTTACAGTTTGGGTGTGTGCTGTTTAGAGTTGAAGCTGCCTTACTTTGGAGGCCCCTTTATAGCACTGTCCGGTGCTATAGATCATAGGCGTAAAAAGTATTATATAAACGGGGTCTGGAGTGAGCATCAAGTCATCCCTGCCTTCTAAAGAAATCAGTTTACACACTGCAAAGGCAAGTTTACCAAATAGATTGCTATTGTTTATATAATTTTCATTGTAAGCTTTTTGTTTTATTTATGTCTAAGTCCATCTGGTCTTTTCTAAGGTTTTAATGCAATAGGACTTTTTAAGTGAAAGGTGTGTGATCAAAGGATTAGCTCCTCTGTTTCCCACCCCACCTTTCTATCCCCAAATTCTCTTGCTTTACCTATGTATTTAGCCTGTACTGGAAAAATATTATAACATATGCTGTCCATACATTGCCCTGTATCTTGATTATAAGTTGAATATTTTCTGCATCAGGGACAAAGTTTGATTTTTAGTATTAAAATAGAGCATTGTGTTATCTTCCAGATGTCTTGAAGTCAGCAAGTTTATATAGAACAGTCTTGTTGAGAAATGCTAAGGTATATGCCTTTCTTTAAACAGAAGTAAATGGCAGATGTTTGCATATTTGTATATAAACATTGCTATACATGGTTCCTTTTATTCCAAAATCTTACCATTGTTTTAAATATGCTTATTTTAAAGCTGGGTGAAAAAATTTGGTCAATCTTCACTGTCAGTATTATTCACTTGTGGAGGAGGAGGAGAATGGATGGTCAGTGAAACATTTTTTGTAAATGTCCATACTTCTTAAGGTTAGCCATAATACTTTCATAGCTATATGCTACTTGTCTTTTCAAGGAGCTACAAGTTCAGTGTGTCCATGTTCCTGCTTTTACAACTTAGAGTTTATCAGGCTGTATAAAAGAAGTGATGAGTGGAAATTGTTGACCATCTTAAGTCTCCTGTAGGACTATAGAATTCTAGTTGCTTTTAGTAGAACCAGACTAAGACTTGCGCACAGCCTTACGGGTCCCTGAGGGGACTTTCTCCTGTATGCATATAGTGTTACTTCCATTTCCAACATTTTTGTTGTGCTTCCTTGGGTAAATACTACTTATGGCAATCTGAAGAATTGGTACGTTAATATGCCAAACCACACCATACTATCTTAGGGTTCAGTTTTGGACTGTCCTTATCTCAAGTAATTGCATGCTGCCACTGAAAGGGTGCCATATATTGAAATTTGCTTAGGCAAGGTATTTTTGAGGAAAAGCACAACAGTTGATGTGTGAGAGGAAATTGAAGTGTTATGCGGGATTCTTCCCCTGCTGACAGTCGACAGCATTCCGGCAAGTTGACAGTTAATGGGACAAATGTATTATTAGTTTCCTCATTAATAATAGAAATCTGGAATCTGCATCTTGCCTTTCTTCCCATATGTGCTTCTGCAAAATTGCTAGAAAATGGAACAAAATGTCAAATTTCAGGCAGACGAGTTTATCTGATACAGCTTAATCATGTTTTAATGAAAGACATTGCAGGCATACATTGTGTAAGAACATTGGAAGTCTGCCAGTTTCTGAATTTAAACTTAGTTTAATATTTAAAGACTAAGACTTTTGGTGTTGTGGATCTTTGAAGCTAGATTTCATAAGATTAGTCACCAGTAAATTAGCAGATAGGAAAAAAAGAAGTCTTTTGCTTTCTTTTGGGAGCTGTATTTACAGAACTGGGCAACACCAGGCGCTTCTGAGGATGCTTTCGTGAGAGGTGAAGAGACAGGGAGCACAACAGGTTCTAAGCTGAGTGGGAGCAAAGCACTGAGTGGAAGTAAACTTGCTTGTAAAATGACAGGCTTACACTTTCCCTGGTCGATGGACAAAACTGTGTAGAAGTTTTAAGAGACTCTGAGGTGAGGAGTGCAGAGGAGATGGATGTCAGGGCTGGTTCAGGCTGAGGAAGCTGTAATGGCCGGATGAAAGAGGGCTGGAGGCGATGGCAAAGCGCATGTATGTTCTGAGACCTCTGTCATCTGTGCTGACCAGAGTGTGTTGCACCCAAGTGGCTTATTTACATCCCATGATAGCTCACCATACAAAATGTGAAAGAAATGGCTTTTCTGAGAATTTACTCCATTTCTTCTCAAGCTAAGTCAGTTTTATACTAGAAGAGTGTGTATTTAAAACTAAGAGATAGACTATACCTCTCACTGACACAGTAGAGGCTGATAATTTTTGATGGACAGCATATGGGGCTGCAGAAAAAGAAATGATAATTTAGATGCAGGTGGAGATTCTTCTCCTTCCTCACTTCAGGATACCTCTCCCTCCTTCCTCATTTATTTGCTCTTCTCTCTTGCTATCACTTTTAATTGATACTGTTTTTTTTATCCTATCTGTTGGTCTGGGGTGCTTTGAGTTCTTTCTCTGCTTCAGCCATTATTATAAGACTACACTTCAATCTCCTGTGAAGCTTATGGGAACAAACCTCATGGATAATAGTAAAGGAACCAACTGCTGTGGTTTTGGTTGCATGTGCTCGAGCATATGTTTAGCTACATGAAGATTTTTCAGGCCTGAGTTTCTAAGTCAATTGGGCAACAGACTGATGTATGTGTCCAGCTAACCTGTTTGGTATCTTCATCCTTCTCATGTTTTGAATTGTGCTGACTGTCGATACTCTGAGTAATGGTAAAGATGACTATCCTAATCCAAAGTAGACTTTTTTTTGGTGCACATTGGGATACAAAACACAACATATATTGGTCTTTAAAAGATACAACATTAGGTTTGGAGTGGTGCTCCAGAGCTGCTGTATGCAAACATATATTGAAGTACAAAAACTTACCAGTTGTGTCTGAGTATTTGCTTTTCATCTGTGTTTTGACTGCCCTTACTTGTGCATTACACCCTGACCTGAAGTTTCTCAGGAGTTCTTTAAACTTTTTTTTTTTAACAGAAAGCAGTCCCTTCCCTGAAACAGTGTCTTACTGAAAGTGCAGAAGTTTGGTTTTGCTGTATGTAAGAGCAGGGTTCTTTGCTTTTACTCGCTTCCTCCTGTAACTAGTTCCTGCAAAAGCAATCTTTGCACTGCAAAACCCCTCTCCCCAGCCTTGGTCTTTACTGATTTCCTAGGACTCAGAAATATTGCCAAATAGTGGTAGGAGAAACTTTCAATCTTCACAGTCTTGCAGGGAGTGTGATGTGTGGGGTCAAGGTAGCAGTGGGGGTGAGGCATAATCCAGGTAGACCAGGTCTTTTCCAGAATACCCACAGCTTTGTAAGAACATCTGTTATAAGGAAGAGTTACTTCACAAGTTTCGTGACTAAGG
Organism: Phaethon lepturus; assembly: GCF_000687285.1. Lineage (NCBI taxonomy): Eukaryota > Metazoa > Chordata > Aves > Phaethontiformes > Phaethontidae > Phaethon > Phaethon lepturus. The sequence goes on along the minus strand of NW_010537041.1, from coordinate 94,962 downwards.
GGAAGCATTCACTGAAACTTACTTGTAATTTATTTTGTAAAAAGTTAAATAGATACAGTGGCAACTAGAACACTGAGGTTTTTCAACTGTCAGTAGAAAGACACAGTGCACTGTAGGCTGTTCAGTATTATTCAGATGCAATATATGGCATGTTTTTTAATATTTTAAAGAGTCCAGTAACAAGGAAAGCCTTTTGAACCATAATCTGATAGTGCTTTTATAGAATGCTATGTTTTTTCCCTTTTATTTCTTTATTCTTTACTAATTATTTTTTTTCTTTGGTTTTGTTTTTTTTGTTTTTATTTTAAGTTCCAAGTGTCATGACTGACATCAGTTGGTGAATATTTCAAGAGGGTAGAGGCACATTTAATTATATCTGACTGTCACTGAATCATGTCCCTCAAACACTTAGCTCATTCTTTTTTAAGTAACCAATTATAATTAAACCATTGGTAGCAGGAGTTTGTAATTTGTGTGGAATTAAGATAGGAATGTAATAATTCTTGGAACTAGAAAGTTTAGCAGATTTATTTATTTTTTTTAATTTTCTAACCGTAAATCTTAAAATGCCCTGAGTTTTGATACAGTGTATCTACAATATTTTGCTTTAGGAATCTATGTTGGAATACTTTCTCTTTTAAAAATTTTTGAATAGCTACTTAAACACATTTAAAATACTTGAATTTTTGAATGTAATTGTTTTTGATTGTTGAAGTAGATATTATAGATGTTTCCTTTCTCTATTAGGCAGTCCAATGAAAAGAAACTTTGGCTCTAACAGATTTCAAGCTTGGGGAGCAAAACCATCTTGTACTTACACTGAGGCTTGAAAAAGCCTAGTGAGACATGTCATCTTTAGATAAGCCTGGTTTTCTCCATGGGTATGGAAGGGCAGGTGAGGACACAGCTCTTTGAGAGAGGTGAGCTTTTTGTTCCTCCTGCACAGCGGGCAATATAAGTGGCAGTACCAAAGATTGTTGAAGAAGGGGAGACTGAGCCTAGAATGAGTGAGACGGTGAGCTGGTGCCGGGCTGGCCGCCTGCATGTTGTAGTCCTGACTGAAGCTGTCTATTGACCAAATACTTTGTCACCAATGTTCATGTATAGGCAAAAGTATCATCGGTGCTTTCTCTTTTCTGGCCATGGGGTAGATTCCCCATCTTGCCTGGCAGCTTTGCTTGGTGAGGCACTTGCAGAGTGCAGGGGAACAGACCGTGAGAGTGTGACGGTGATCTCCTCCATCCAAGATACAGTTGCTGGCTAAAGTGAAAGAGAGAATTTACATACCAAACCTTGTCACAAACTTGATTTTTTTTTTTTTAAGGATCGGCATAGCTACTGTAATAGTTCAGAGTGCGACCTTTTTAGTTATGAAGCTTAGACTTAGTGTACAAATGGTGTGTTGTTGGGTTTTTTAAATTTATCTTAGGAGCAGAGCGGGGTAGACTAACTGGTTATAGGCAGTACTTAGGTGACTGCAAAACTAGTATATTCAGAAAGGAGTGAAAGCTTTATTACAGAAAGATTACACACATTTTTTTTAACCTTAGTAAAAATGAGGTTAATTTCTTAATTCAGGGATTTCTTTTATATGCTGCTATGTGCTAAAAATACTATTATTATAAAAAGGTTAGTAAATACAAATTTCCCAATACATATTTCCAAGCGCATTTTACAATATTGAACATGTAGCAAATGACAAAGCTTTAAGGCAGTAAAATTTCCTTGGTAATAATACCATGTATGGTATACATGTAAAATCTGTTGATATAAAGGAGTTATTTTCTAAGAGAATACTGCCTCTCAAGATACTTTTCTTAAACTTTATGTGGTTTGTTTCACCTTTTGATCCTATGAAGTTTACCAAATTGAAAGAAAATTCAATTAAACACTTGGCCTTGGCTATTCAAAATATTGACCTTTAAATGGGAAGGTGTCAACACTGATCTGAAAACCTTGAATGGAGAGGAGCAGTTCTTCCTGCATTTGTTTCTAAGGAATTATTTAAAGTGAAGTATTAAATTTTCATTATCTTGATGCTGATACCAAACAGCAGAGCTAGAGCTCTTTCTACTAAGCTGTTCTGGCTAATCCTACATTGTTCAGTGTCACTACATCTTAATACAGTTTTAGTGGATAAACTCAGTAGTTTTTTTCTCAGCTGAAAATGAACAAATGTAAGATTGTGTGAATGATTGTCTTAATTCTTTGTTTTCTCATTTTCAAAACTTTCATACCTTCCACAACAAATTTTCTCTCTTCTCATTTGGGGTGGTGGTGTCATTATCTATTAGTTGGGCATCTTAATTCCACAACTTTGTGTGAGTACATCTGTGAAGAAGGTGTTGAAAAAGAGGCAGAGTCCAAAGATGCAGTGATAAAAGGGATAGGGAATAAAGATCTGGGGATGGTGATGTGTGTTGCTAAGAAATTAGGCTTTTTCGCTCCCTCCAGTAAGCCTACCTCCACCCCATAGAGCTACTGTTTACAGTCTGGATCCCCAGCTTGTATACAGGTTTTTTTGTGCTAGGCAACAGTTCTTGCCCAATAATGCCTTCCTGGAGAAGGAAGCCTTTAACAACACTGCTAATACACTGATACAAACTGTTTTGGTATTTAGTTAAGGCTCCATGACAGAGACTTGTGATTTTGACTGTATTTTGGAAAAGGGGCTTGTTTAATAGATGTTTCTTTTGAGATAAATGCCTATTAAGGTAGTGCATTTGTAATTTATAATACACCAAATAGGTAAAAATGTGTCCTTTTTAGAACTTCACAGTGCTTTTTATTGCACCTATGTAGCTGAAATGAATGCAGGTTAGCTAGTTGAAAGTGGAATTTGTTAAGTTTACAGATTCTTAAAAAATCTACTTGTACAATGTCTGTGATTACTTATTTGCACTGTCTGCATTTTCAAATCTTGTTTAAAGTTTAACAAATGTATAGTGTCATGGCATACAGAAGCTAAAAATCTGTTCGGGGCTTTCGAGTAGGAAAATGGGAAAATCCTTAAGTTAATAACGAAGGAAGACAACATGCTGTTGCTCTTGAAGAAATTTTTTCTAGTCAAACAGGAATTTGCACTACTAGACATCTATTACAGCTACACCCAAAACCCACATACAGACAAAATTAGAAGTGCACAGTTAACATCAAAGAAACAGGAAATGATACAGTAAAAGCCACCATGCAGTTTTCTTTCTTTTTTTTTTTCCTGTGGACATGTGCATTGAGATGTTGCCTTTCTTTTTTTAATATGAAAGGGTTTTGGTGTAATATATAGCCTTTTTTCTTA
>NW_010537041.1:36929-91636 GCF_000687285.1 Phaethon lepturus | reverse complement strand
CTTTCCCTGATTATTAGATGCATTCATAGCAGTTAGTATGCGAGATCTCTGATGAGGCCAGTTTTCCTTTTCTGGCCTAGATTGGCTGTGTGTGTTTCCACATCAGTGACAGGTATTCCTGGCAGTTGCGGCCAAGAGTATTTTGATGATTGCTGTGTTGATATTTAGAGAGTCATGCAACAATTTGGGTTGGAAGGGTCCTCTGGAGAGTGTCTGGTCCAAACCCAGCTCCCTTGCTCGGGGAGAGGCGGGGGTGTGGGGGGGTGGCAGCCCTCTTGGAGCTCTGCAAATGACATGTAGCTGTCATCCTGCCTTTTGATCTTCTGTTTGTTGCTGTCTAAGATTTTTGCTACCAACGATTCACTTTTGGTTCTCTATCATTTTTGCCCTTCTAGAATCCTATTCTAGGAACATTCCTGACAAAACATTTCAGACACATGCCATGTCATTCTTGCAGACATTAAAAGTAATGTACATTTGCATATAGGACTTATTTGGGAAATGTCTTCTGTGTGTTATAAAGAATTTTGCCTTTTGTCAGCTTACATGCAGTTGTAAAGTACTAGTTTTTCAAGTTTTATTTCTTTACAGGCCAGAAGCAAAATTTGGATGAAGCGATCTAACTAAGTTGCCGTCATGAGCAGAAGCAAGCGTGACAACAATTTCTACAGCGTCGAAATTGGAGATTCTACTTTCACTGTATTGAAACGGTATCAAAACTTAAAACCAATAGGATCAGGAGCACAAGGGATAGTATGGTAAGGCTTCTTTAAAATGTAAATGTACTTTTAGGTTCCCTTGAGAGAATTTTCTGGGTCCTTTAACAGTTGCATGTTACTGAGTAGGAGTGTGGCGAACTACTTTTTCCATGCAAAATGGTGATAGTAATAGTTAGCTGTTTTTCCTCAGCAAAGGCTGTTGCTGTTGCTTTTTGACCTGTGTTCTTTCCTGCTTCCAAACTGATGCCCTTCTGTGCAAATTCAGACAGCTGTGCTGAGTCCCATAAATTAATGAGGGGGGGGCGGAACCTGGATAAAGAAACTAATCCTAATCCTAAACCACACTGTTTACAGTGAAACAAAAGCCAGAAATACCCTCTATGTAAAACTTGGTGCTTGTAAATGCTTTTACTTCTTGAAATGGTTTGTTAGGGGCCTGTTTCATGTAGTTTCATAATCTAGCTATTCCCTGATACCAGTTAGTGAGCATTTGTGATGCTGCCTGTCATTGTAACACGTGCAGTTTAGGAAAATACGACTTGACAATATAATTCTTTGAATATAAGAGTTCAGGTGTGTGGATTGAAGAGTGTCCGATTGATTTAAAATTGGTGACATCTAGCTGCTTGTAGGCACTCTTGCCTGTTCAGTGGCATTACCCCAAAGATAAATGTTGGTTTAAGCTTCTTGAGAGTTTTTTGAATGTTCAAGAGAAGGATGTAGACTTTCCAGTTGTAACTCTTTAAGATGCTAACCAGGGATGTAAAAATACAAAAGAAATATCAAGGAAGAGAAAGGTAGGGGAAAGCATAATCTTCTCAAACACCTTTCCAAGTAACCTTTTTATTGCCTTGATCTTGTCTTGATCAGTGTTCAGAGAATGTGTGGTATGGGCATGTTTTTAATTTGTATTTGTGTTTTAGCTGGTTTAATAATAAAATAGTGTGCTTAGTGCAAATGAAAACTTGAAGGCCAGTACTTTAGAAAGAATTTATTTTGAAACGGTAACTTCTGGCATTAAGATTATTTGGTCTGTAAGTAGCAGCAGCAGCAGAACTGATGTGAATTTTGTTTGCATGTATGTTAATATAATGAGGACATAGACAGTTGTTTGAATACAATCTGTTTAGTTGCTATAGAAATGCCTGCAAAACCTTTAGATGTTATCACTGTCCTCCTGATTCCCTGTCATACATTTCTACCTGTTTTCCAAATTTACTGTCGCTCCCAGAGCTGAGATCCAAAACCTGACCGTGCAGTTACTCTAGTGTTATTCTGTAAGTGCTGCTTATGGTAATTGAAGCCTTTTTAGTTAAACCACTCTGATTACCCTGAGGATGGGAGTGCTCATGTGGTTAAATCTTGCCCATGTCTAGAGGAGATTGGGTGTAATTCCTGTGATTTGGGTTGGATTTTTTTTTGTTTGTTTGTTTTTTTGTTTTTCTTGTTTGTTTGTTGTTTTAACTGATTCAACTTGATTTGGAGGAATATTAAGCAGATAAGAATATTAAGCCTAAAAGCTTAACCATATCTAATACTGAAACAGACTCTAAGGCTACTGTTATGTACAGGGGATGCAGAAGTTTAAATACTGGTACAGGAGTCCCAGGTTGGCAGTCTTTCCTGTCCACCTTTTTGCCACTCTTTCATAAGATGCTCCTTATCTTGGGGGTGGGTAGGGAAAATTGCAGATAGTGAAAAATGTAAACCAAAGAAAGTTACCAGTATATGTTGTTCCCATTTTTTCTTTCTTCAATAGTACAAGATGTTTTGACAATATTAAAAAAAAAAAAAAAAAATTCTTCAAGTGTACATACTGTATAGACAACACACTTTTTAGGTAGTTGGTTTTAGTAGATGCTGACCATTTACTGTCAGATGTTCTTCATTAGGCTTGAATACTATTCTTGATAAGAGACAAAACCAGTATTTTCCCTGCTGAGGCTTTCTTAGTAACTGATAAATATTGCCTGACTCTGCACAGTGCTCAGCTGTCATTACTTCTCAGAGGAGACAAAATCCGTTGCTTCCTGTCATGGAAATGTGACACTACAGGAGTTGTCCCCAATAACAGTCAAACAGCCTGTGTCACTGGATCATATGACAATCATCTTGGCATTAGTCTGCAAACAAAATGTTTTTCTTCCTTTTTACCAAGTAAAAGCCAGTGACATCAAGATATTAAGGCTTTCCTAACATTTTTTTTGTTTGGTTTTATCTTGACATTAATGCTTGCAGTGTCCTGAGGATATTAAGTGGCTGCATAAGTGAAAGCATTGGACCTTTGTATAACCTACTTTTCCTCTCTCGTTCTCCCTTCCTTTCAGTGTGGAGATTTTACATAAAATTGATGTGCTTTTAATGTTTGAAGTGTTTTGGATCTTTTTTAGGTGGTCTGTTCTTGAGTGCCAATGAATGGCAAAGAGCTCAATATCTTCAGTAAGTTATTTTAGGAAGCAGAGATCCTGCATTTTTTTTGTGGAGATTGTGATGTGTTAGTACTATGAAGCTGGGAAACATTTCTAAATTTTGAATTGCTTAGCATATAAGAGCACTTTGCTATTACAGTCCCTGAAGCTTGAATAATACTGGAAATTTGGTTTCTCTGCAGACATGATACAAAGTATCTGAAAAAAGTGGCAACTGCCACAGCTTAAAGGACCTTGACACTGAGATGTAATAACGTTATTTTTTATTACAGTGCAGCTTATGATGCCATCCTTGAACGAAATGTTGCAATCAAGAAGTTAAGCCGGCCGTTTCAGAACCAAACCCATGCTAAAAGAGCCTACAGAGAGCTTGTTCTTATGAAGTGTGTTAATCACAAAAACGTAAGTGCTATGTCCTGCTTTAAATGTTAAAGAATTAATTAGAAGGTTCTTCTTTGTAAAAGTCTTAAAAGCGACTTCAGTGGAAGTCGCATCCTCTGTAGATTATAGAGATTTTCATTGCATGGCTGTGTCTCTGTGAAAAGTACAGAAGGCTCTTTCAGAAGAGCTATTACTGGCTAATACTAATACCTGCTCAATCTTTAAATACCCCCTTCAAATTCAGGAAGGGAGTCAGTGTTACATTGCTACATTTTACAGGCAGCTGGCAAATAAGAATACCGTGAGTGTTAAGTGCATCCTTGTTTCTACTGCTTCTGCTAGACAAATAGGAGGAAAAAGGGCTGTAAATTTTTTTTTTATTTTTTTTTTCCCTGGTGCATGAATGAGTTAGGAATCTTGTGTTGTGACAACAGGAACTGTCTGATGCTTAAGAAGCTCTGGAGTAGACAAGAACACAGAAATAGAGAGAAGTGATAAATTTATCAGACTTGGACTACAGAGGGCTGATATTGGCCATTTTCTTAGTTCAGAGACAGCTGTGTGCAGTCTTCCTCACCTTCCCTCTTGAGCCCCCTTCAGCAAGATGAAACTCCCCCTTGCTGCTAGTGACAGAGTCAGTCATAGAAGACTTGCTCTGTCTTCTAGTTACACTTGGGAAAATTCTGTATTTTTTCTAAAGCGGAGATGGTTTATATGTGGATTCTCTGAAGAAAGTTTTACCTAATGGCATCATTTGTATGATGATAAGCCATTGCAAGCCTGCCTGACCCTTGATGAGTAGTAGCTTGACCTGTTTCTGCACACCCCATCCATTCTTAGTAACTGGAAAATACCCTACAGCAGCTCCAAGAATCTGTTTTTCCTCTTTGGGTGGACTTTTTGCTTCACCTCTGTCAATGGCAAAGTGGTATCTCTGAGGTAGTCTTTGTCAGTTTTTCGTTTTATTTTTCCCCATATGCAATAAAAATCTTACCAGCTCTCTTCAAAGTGGAAGTAGGCGGCAGGGGAAGACTAACTTCCTTAGGTTTTAAGCTTTGAATAGCACCTTGTTAATGCATACAGATGGTCTTCAGATTATGTGATTTGTTGAGGAAAAAATACTCCTCCTAAAATCATCTATTACAGCGTGTTAGGCCTGGTTGAGCTGCTGGGCATCTTGAGCTTCAATGTATACGAGGAGATTTGCATCAGAATGCTGGGTATCGGTTTTGACTTTAGACTTTGCAACTTTGCTGTTGCTGTGGTGCGATTATACTTCCTCTCCCCCTTCCTGCAGATAATCGGCCTACTGAATGTGTTCACACCACAAAAATCCCTGGAAGAATTTCAAGACGTGTAAGTCTGATTTGAACTAAAGCTGAGAATTAATTTTTAAAATGTTTGTGCAGAAAGATGAGTAAGGGAAAGAATACAATCAAATGGCAGTATAATCTGATTAGTCATCGTCTTTTTTTTGCTTCATAAGCTACATAGTGATGGAGCTCATGGATGCAAATCTCTGCCAAGTGATTCAGATGGAGCTAGACCATGAACGAATGTCCTATCTTCTTTATCAAATGCTGTGTGGTATCAAACATCTTCATTCAGCTGGAATTATACACAGGGTAAGTGAACTTAACTGTGTATATTTTGCATTGCACCTGGTTTTGCCTTGAATATTTAAAAGACAGAAAAAATTCAGAAATGGGAACATAGGTGATCCATAGCCTATCCCATAGGCAGAGAGGTAGCTGAAAGAAAATCATCACACTTACCTTTTTCCACTGTAATTCTGGAATTAACCCTTTGAATGTTTGAATGATTTGATAATAATCTGCAGAGAGTAAATAACAATTTTTTTTGCTGTTAGTTACATTACCTCTTGTAATTCTGTATAATATTCTGTTTTAGTAGTCATGGCAGGAAAGAATATCTGAAAGGGTCTCTGCTTTATTGCTTTGGTAACCAAACCTGAAACCCCACCTTTTGAAAGAACTGCCCATTTTATTTCTGCTCTTTTGCTAGCAGAGTAATGAATAAATATCTGAAGTCTCCAGATAAACCAATGATGATAAAGACCTGTAAGTGGAACTTTCCTACACCTGTGTGTCACAAAGCATTCACTCAAGGCTGCCCACAGGCAAAACTGACTACTGCTTTTTAAATGACCTCTGTGTGTTGGAATCCAGTCAAGAAATTTTGAATTTGAGGTTGCCTGTTCAAGTTGAACATCTCATATATATTTGTATGTAGTGTAAAGATTCTTGAGATTGTCTAGTTATAACTTTTCAGATATAATCTCTGCTATTTTGGGAAATTGTAAGCTTGTATTTCTATAGTGCTGCATTTTTCATTGTAATTTTTTTAGAGAGTTTTAAAAGTTTTAATTTCTGAAATGATGCATTCATCATTTACTGTATCAAATACAATTACTCGTGTAATACATTCAGTCATTACTGCATAGTCTTCCTCACGACTGATGTACACAGCAAAGTAAATCATGAATGGCAATTCTGAGTGCTACCACAGGAATTGCTACGTTATGATGCTTGTCCAGTTCAGTAGTCCACCTCATTGTGACTGGGGTGTTGAATGGCCTTCAAGCTGGGTCTGGCAGTATGACGCTCACGTTCAGTATGCTGTTTGTCCCTCGAGGGAACTAGGACAATTGTTTGAATAGAGAATATGCTCTAAATGGCCAAACACTGTGTCCTTTTGCTCAGCTAGCTCTAGTACTCGTCAGCTGTCTCATTCCTGTAGGGAGCTTAGGGAGGGAAGGTGAAGGCTTCCTTCTGGCGTGTAATTTGCCCTGAACTGTTGTGTTTGAAAGAGATGGGCCAGAGAAGGTAGGCAGGAACATCGCCTGCAACCAGGCATTGCACCCTGTGCTTCTTGGTCTGCATGTGGGCATCGAGACAGGTCAGTGGGCTTCCTGCATTATTCTGGGAATGCTAGGCAAAGCTACGATACTTCACTTACCAGAGTTGTGATATTGTATTGCATATGACTGATATTATGCAGCCCTTTGTGTCTTAATGCATGTACCTGCAGGATTGAAATAACGATTTTGTACACAGTTTCACATTTTCTGGTCTTTTTGGTACTTAGGTATGCGAGTGTAATGCTGTGGGTTCTCCTAAGTCTTTTTATTTTTGAAAAACTGTGTATTGTATGGACACGCTCGAGTAGGTAACGTAAGAGTGTCTCTTTCTGTGGATCTTGGTACAGGCAGGAGGGAGCTTCTAAAACTTCACTTGCTTCAAGGGCAGTTTGTACTCCTACAAAACGGGCATCAAACCACTGAGCCTGTAGAACTCATGGATAAATGTAAACATTCATACATTCATAGAAAAGATGTATCTACTCAGGTAGTTGTTGGGCAGGAGTAAAGACAGCTTTGAGGATAGGATTCCTGCATCTGTAAATATGGGTGAAATCTTTGAAATGCTTCATATTTTGCAGTAATATGAAGTACAGGGATAACCTATTCCAAAGAGATTATAAATACAGTTGCTATGTAAATAGCAACACATGTATGCATGAATGCTTTTGAAGGACATGGGCAGATACATTTTGCCTGCGTGTCTTCCTGGTAAATTTTCAGCTGACTGCTTCTTAGACTTTCTTAGAAGACTAAGTATGTTCAGGCAAAACATTTGCATTACTTACCTGCTGTGTGCCTTATGCCTTTATGCTTCAAGGTGTAAAGTATCAAAATCATGTTTCTCTGTGGAACAAGTTAAACAAAACCTCAGAAGAAAAAGATAGCATGCTTGAAAGGGACATACTTCGTATGGACTGTGGAGCTGCCATAGTAACTCTTTATACCATTCTTCTGGGCTTACAGCACCACTGTCCTTAATGACTAAAGCTAATTATTTTGTTGAAACTAGTTACTCCTTAAACATAGTCTGCACTACTGTGGCTGCCAGTGGAGGATTCTGACTGTGAATGTAGTGCACTACTTTAGTTTCCTCTAAAGCTTTAAGCTTTTTTTGGTGTTGGTAGTTTCACATGGTTTTTAACTGGGTTCTTCAGCTTCTAACACAGCTGCAATAATCTCAGTAACTTTTCTGAAGCTTGCTGAATGACTGAAATTACAACAGTCTGTATATGCGTCTAGCACTGGATACTACCTGCCATAGAATTAAGTGGGTTTTTTTCATAGCGAACTAGAGGCACAGAAGAAGGCAGATCAAACACAAAGAGTTTTGGACAATTTCACCTGTAAGTTGTAGTGGGCATACTTAGCTACCACATCAGTGGGTAAAGATTTGATCTTGATAAGGATTTGATTATAGCTTTACACCAGCTTTGGCAGATGTTGGCAAATGAACATTAGTGGGTTCAAAACATTTTGCAGAGACGGAGTTTCCAGCCAGTGTAGAACTACATGTTCATTTATATTTCACAATCTGAGGAGGATGAATGATCAGCGTTGCAGAGTTGTGCCTCACTGACTTGCTGAAGGACACAAAGTGTCTCATTAGTCTTGCATGGAGGCTCTGAAACATTGTATTCTGCCTGATTTTGAGCACTTAACAGAAGTGCCTAATTGTGGAAGCCCTTCACTGAAATTTTTCTTTAGAAAGGGAAAAGCCCATAGGAGCCATGAATTACCCTCCAGAGATGCCCCCCTCTTCCTGTCTTTTTAACGAGGAGACAGCCATGAATAGTCTCTGAGTTTTAGGCACTGACATTTTACATTTTTAAGGTTAGGTGAGATCTCTTCTGCTTTATTATACAGCCTAGCTAACCTGATCAGTCTTATAGGAGCTTTTGAGTCCTTGTTTATTTAAAGCATGAGAGGTATTGTTTCTGCATGAATTTGGATGCGGTATAAGTCAGCTCTTCACCTCCATCATTTTGAAGGACAGTGCTGTATTCCAAATTACAATATGGTCCTAGGCTTCATGACAACTACATGAAATTAGTAGTTCAGAAGTTAAGAAGTTCAGAAATTAAGGATGGACAGTACTCTCTAAGCTTTTGCTTTTTGTTCTCCTAGTGATTTTTCTCTTGCAAAGGGAAGATCTCTTAACATTTTCGGTGTTAATCCTGCAGCTTTGGGGAGGATGAGTATAGTTAATACTATGAGCATGCACCTGGGATTCTGCAGTGAACATCCTCCAGATAATAGAAGTGTGTAAAAATAAAGCTAATAAGAAACAGGATGGTAGCAGAATCTGAAACATGCATATTAAAAAGCTGGAATGCCTTATAATACTTGAATTTATTCGTGGTGTTTGAGAATCTTTTAAGGCACAGTTGACTACAGAGTCTCTGTGTGTGTGATTTGGAAGTGCATGTGTGAATATGTAAGTGTGCAAGACTTTTAATCACCCATTAACATTCTATTGTTCTGGAACTTTTTTTTTGTGGTTTCCTCTCTGTCTTTAATGCAGCTTTCTTAGCTTTCTCAGGAGTTTGCTGAAAGCCATACAAGTACAAATGAAAACTACATATATCTTGCAGATAGCCACTTTTAAGTCTTTATGAAATAGTGAAAGATAGGGCTACTAATGGTTGCAGCTCAAATGCTGGAGTCCTCTGCCACATCTTGAGTTCTTCTCTCATTAATCTTAGGAGAGTGTAGGCAGAAAGGATCCAAGCCTTATCTATGTTGGCCTGTGTGCTATGAATGATTTTATGATGGCAAAGTTATTCTGAAGTTACTCTGTTTGTAATACTTGCTCTGTGGCACTTCAGATGTGTGCAAGATCTTCCTGAGATAATGACCGAGTATGCCTGTGTAGTGTCCATATAAAACCACTACTGTCAATGTGGCTTTAGGGTTCAAGTGAAGAGAATACAGTTATCAAGTTTCTAAGTAAGATGATCTGAAGCTGTATCGGGGTATTTTCCACTCCAGTTCAATGATTGTGTTAATTTCTGGCAGTTTTTCAATGGTGCCCTTTTGGGTTTGGTCACCAAAATTAGTACAAACCGAAATCTGAAATGGGAAACTAAATTTGTGTGAGCACGGGGATTTCCTTCCTGTTCAGAGAAACATCTGCATTGGTTCAAAAGAGATAATGCAGCCTCAACGAGCAAAGAAACCTTTTACTTTTTACATTCATGTTATAATTTTAATAATTCTTGTATCAGGATGATTATTGCATCAAATGATTTCAGCAATTGTCATGTTACTTGTGTTCTGTACTGTAGTAGTAACTGTTGTTCCAGTGAGCAGTTTCTAGACCTTTCCTCAGAGCTAACATTTCTTACTAACCTCAATTTATTTCAGACATTGCTAACATATCTTGTAACGCTGGTTGTGTTTTCCTTCTTTAATTGCTGTGTAAATCTACAAGAACAATAAAGGAATTAATTCTGTAGTCTGCAGAATGCACATGAATTAATACAAGGGGAAAAGAGACTGCAGTTATAGCAATAACCTAGTTGTATATGTGGGGTTTAATGTTAGCAGTATTATCTTTTAAAAATGTGAACTACAGAGTACTTCGTGCTTGTCTTAGCAGTCATATATGATGTTTCTTTTTAAAGGATTTAAAGCCCAGTAATATAGTAGTAAAGTCAGACTGCACTTTGAAGATTCTTGACTTTGGACTGGCCAGAACTGCAGGAACTAGTTTTATGATGACGCCTTATGTAGTGACTCGTTACTACAGAGCACCAGAGGTCATCCTAGGGATGGGATACAAAGAAAACGGTCAGCAAATATAGTCTTTCTTTGGCATAGCTTTATTTTTTGTTTGGCACACCACATTTTACATGTTAATGTTTTTTTCAAGCTGTAGAAATTTTATAAATTAGCCTTGTGACCAAAATGTAGGTTCTGGATACACCTATTTATTCAACTCAACCCATTAGAAATGTTTGCATTTAATAGGAAAAGAAATTGAGGGCCTTGTTTGTTTAAAAATGTAAATAACTTGCTTCATAGATTAAGTTTCATCCAGGAAGAACTGGAAATATATTTTTTTAATACGTAGTATGTACCTTGATATACCTTCACCCAACCTTATTCCTGATGAGGATGTAAATTGTAATTCATCAGTAAATGCGTGTCCTAAATTTAATGTTTAAATAACTATATTCAATACAGCCTTTCAGGATGTAAAAACTTAAAGGCTACTGAGGAACGAACAAGCTAAAACTACCTACTGTGGCATTAGTTATTATTAAAACCTGCCTACTTTAGACTTGTCACACGAAGTTTTTATTTAATGTTGCTGAAGACAAATTAAATTACATACTTGAGACAAGAATGCAGAGAGCACTGTCATGAAGCAACATAGATTCTTTGAGGTCCATGACGAATTCCAAGGAAATTTGTTTACTTTGTCCCTCTGCTTGCATACATTTCCCTCCTCTTTATACTTGTTCTGTGGCCCCTCTTCTCTCAATCTCCTCTGTAAGAAAATAAGGAAAGGATACAGCATTTGAGGGAAACGCACCATCAAGTACATTGCATCTTCTGAATGAAACAGCTAGTATCCTTTAGGAAACCAAAGTAAGTAACATGTCACTCCTGAAGTTCTATTGTAGCGGCCCCAATTCTCCTGCCATTTCATTGATGGGCTGTCACTGTGGTCAGTTTGGCTGGCTTGGTGTCCCCCCCTCAGGCAGGCACAGTGCACAGAGGTCACCGTTTGCTGAAGGTATTTTAAACCCTCTATTGATTAGTCCTCCAGTAAGACCCATGAGGTGCTGTGATGCTTGAGGCTTTGTTAGCTGTCTCCGGGTGATGTGAGGCATGGCTCCTCAGGTTACTGACACAACTGGGGCTTGCTCTGCTTTTCAGGATTCTTAATATAGTCTGCAAACTTCCCTGGCAACTGCATACCATTACGGCAAGTGGCTTCAGGTTTTGCGTAAATGGTAGCTGCTCTGTGGCTAGAGAGTTGATTTTGTTGTCGTTTATAAAAGCCAAAAAGAGTAACTTCTATCGGTGTTGACAATGAAGGAAGCCAGCTCAAAGGAATTTATCACAAGGCTGTGGTTTTTATTTCTGTTTGGATTGTTAGTGTGTATGTACATTCCTTCAAATGGCCTCCATGGCTGGCTGTTTTTCCTGTAATTTAGAAGTCAGAAGTTGAGTGAAGCACACTTAAAGTTATTTTTTTTAACTGCTGAAGTTTTGTAGAAAGCATATATTTAAGTTTGTCTCTCCTTTTTTTTCCCCAAGACTTTACATTGGCCAGTTAAGAGACACTAGATAACAGAACCTAAAGCTGTAGTCTGAGTCATGTAGCTGCCGTACAGAAGGAATTGATACAATGGAAGTCAAAAGTTTTCTGACTTAGCTTGCCCAGTTTACATTTTTCTCTTAAATACTAAGTACTTTTGAGTTGCGAAAGCGTGAAACATTCGTTCCACTAAAATGTTGCTTAGGTTATTATTGGAGTTAAATAGATTGTGTTCTAGAGCACCCTGTCATGCTAGTGACAATGCTGTTCCTTAAGCAAGCGTGAATTGTGTTGTGCAGCAGGATATAAATAAAAATATACTGTCATTTGAAAAACTTATCGCATCTTCCCCAAAGCCAAATACATGGTCGTTGAGTTGAGAATGACACTTTTGGAGCGTGTAAAAGGAAATCTGTTAGCTAAGTGAATCAGAAAATAATCTGCGTTTCCATATGTACTGTTGTCATTTCTCAATCGCTGCCTGATGAGTTCCTCATTGTGGAGCTCCCCTGATGGGGAGGCAGGTATCAAGGATGTACTTAGAGTAAGAACCATGGGCTGTCCACGATCCTCACCTGTTAGCATTGATGCCTGTTTTAGCCCTTTAAACCCATAGTTACATTAAGAGTTAACTTACTTAATTTAGAGTTAGATACTGAAAATCGACAGCTAACTAATGGTTAACATTAGCATTTAGTTTAATTGAACAAGGTCATTGGGCAGCTTTATGCCATTTCAGTGCCCTACTGAACTTCCCCTTCAGACAAGATGCGGGAGGATTGCAATATATGTTTTGACGACTGAGATACGTACTGCAGAGTAGTATTGTTTTGATACTATACTACACACATCTGAAATCTTTATTGTTTAAAAACTGGAAAAGATCCCAGACAAACTGATGATAGAGTTAATTTCTACATAGGTTTTGATGCTGAAGGAGGTAAAGCACATTGGGGTGTATTACATGAAGAAACCAGGCCTTGCAAACTCAAGAAATTCAGAACTGAAGGACATGAAAACTGTTCATGTACACATACCTTAACATATATCAATAATATATTTATGTGCATGATTATCAGGAAGGAAGCACTGAAAAGTAAGGAAAGCCCCAAAACCTCTGAAACTACTACTTTTAAGTTTCCTAGTATGTACACTGGTTTGAAATTCATTTTCACTTAGTTTTTTTTCTGTTAGAATTAGAGAAAATAGTAAGTTCATTCAAACAAGTTTTTTTAAGAATAAAATACACTGTGTACAACAAGCAGTAGCTCTTATTACAGATTTGAAAAATCCTTCTAAAGATTTGGCTCAGTCTTCTCTAGAAGTATTCACAGGAGCAGTCCTCTATGTACAAATTAGTCTAACTTCATAAAAAAGTTAGGGACCTATAAATGGACAGGTTTTGTTTGATTAATAAAAGCACCAAACCAAAAGACGCCAAGCATTGCAAGTTTGTTTTGCAGGGTGACCAGAGGAATTACTTCTAATGTTTTTCTTCGCCTCTGAAGTCGTTTTTGTGAGGCATGAAGAGAAGTCGTTGACTTATGTTATTTCTCTTCCCAGACTTCTCCATGCAATTATGGGCATAATTTTTATCATGTCAGATGGACACTATTTACAGTAGATTTGGGTATATTTTGGTTTGTGATGGCAGCAGATTGTTTTGCAGGTGAAAAAGTAGTCATTCAGAATTTTATTTAAAAGTCAAATGCAAAACTTGGCTTCAAATTGTTGGGTCTGTGAGCCAAAGAACACGTACTTTTCTTCAAGTATTTGAAAAGTTTTTTTTAAAGATAAAACACCATTAATCATAAATTGTAGACAATTCTTTTTTTAAATGAACCAGGCCCTTAATTTTAACCTATTAATATGTACAACTATAATCTCTTGTCATGATTTAGATACTATTTTAGAGGAACTTGTAAATAAAGGGGGAAGCAATATTTTCAGTAAGAAGCAACATTGTTTGCTTGACATTGTTGAGCTCCTTCAGAACTTTTCCATGTGATTTTTAGTATACAATTGTTCTCATTTTAATCCCCTTATCTGCTTAATGAAATTCCAGTGTCATGTTTGACATAAAAGTATTGATAATAATAAAAATTCATTATTATGATTTCAAGTAAACTTTTGCATACAGAGCTAACAGTATCTCTGAAAGCAACCGCAAAAGAAATTGGCATACCTGTAAAAAGTAAACTTGTGCATCTTTGAGTATGTCTTCTGAGTGATTTATTTTAAGGTAATGTAGAAAATGTGTATTTCATAGCCTAAAAAATTGCTTTTGAGTTTTTCTTTTGTACAAGATGTTATTTCAGCTTAACTGGAGAAATATTTTTAAACAAATAATTTTAACTAAAAATCTTTTGGGAGCATACTAATATTATCATTAACTGATCCTCTAAAATTCTAAGTGATCTTTTACTGATTGTGTTTGCTTTTCATTTAGAGGGAGAGAGATATGCATGGTAATCTGACTTTTAGGAAATACTTGGTGGCAAATATTAATTCCTATGTAATAACCAATTAATCCTCCTCCTAAAAGTATAAACTGCTTAGGCAGTATTTTTAAAGGTCAGTTTACTTTGCTGCTTTTAAAATTATTCCTACAACTACAATGGAATTACTTTCAAGAAATAGTTATCTTTGGTGTTCCAATCTAGTCTGCTGGCAGAGGTAGCTTTGCAAGCCTCAGAGCTTGGAGCAGGGCTTTGCTCTGCTTGATTCGTGTGTATCTCTCTCCCTCTCTGCTCCAGCTCTTGCTCTAGCACTATGTTAAACAAAAGGATGTTTTTCTGCCTTGTATTTGAGACAGTTAAAAGCTAATCCTTATATATGGTGTATTTTAAAGTCTCTTCATTGATTAATATAAAAACTTGGTCTTCTTCCTGTGCTGTCTCTGCAGTTTATAGGATGCAGTCATGTTATGCTTCTTTTAATTTTAATGACCGTTTGCTTTGCTTTTCCTTCTTTTTGTGCTACAAACATAGTGGATTTATGGTCTGTGGGGTGCATTATGGGCGAAATGGTTTGCCACAAAATCCTCTTTCCAGGAAGGGACTGTATCCTTGTGCTGCTGCAGCAGGTTGAATTAGTTAGGAAGTGATTAACCTTTTTATTGATGTTGTGTCATGAAAATGCGTATTGTACAATTTTATTTTTTTTTAAATGAACATGGATTTTTTTTCTTGTGATACACGTAAAAAAATTAATAACTTCATTTATATTCAGGCTGCACCTAGCAGTAGGACATAGTCTCTGCTGGTCCTGTAGTTAGCATACATTCACCTTCACTCATTTTCATTACACACGCTTTTTAGAGTCACTTCATGTGTGTGTGTCTAGATGTTTTTGTTTATTTTAATAACTATCTTTTATGTTAATATCATTGCATTTTGTTTTCAGTTGACATTTGGTCAGTTGGGTGCATCATGGGAGAAATGATCAAAGGTGGTGTTTTATTTCCTGGTACAGATCGTATCCTTACCTTTGGCCTAGGATATATTTGTAAAAGATCAAAAGAATCTGCAGCCATATAGTTCCAGATTAAGGTGGTTCTAAGTTTTAAAGTACTGGTTTTAAACTGCCTTTTCAAAATACAATTTGCAAGTTATTATTTTGGTTCTAGGAAGCTGCAAAAATGTCTACAGTTACACCATTTAAAGCAAAACCACAACAGAGCATTAACGTGTATGACTGTCTTTAGAGATTAATAATAAGCAAGATGAACAAAATACCACTTGGGCAAAGAGGCTTATTTTTCCTTTTTCCTATCTCCTTTTTTTCCCCCCTTCTTTTTTTCTTTTTCCAATTTAATATCGTGTCTATCCATTGCGTTCGGATGTTGTCACATTTAAGACTGGTTTCTTTTGTTTAGGTGGTGTTTTACTGTTCACATGCATTGATTTTTGCTTTGGAGATCATTTTTATGTAATAACTTACTAATCTTGTTTAGTACCCGCGCGTGTTAGCAGTTATTATTCTTTACATTTATAGGAAATGTTTTCAAAAAATTCCTAACCAGCTTCATTAGTAACACTTCAGAGGTTTACATTTTTGTATGCAGAAATGAACCTGTAAACAGCTTTCAGCAATATCTGACATTTCCCTCTTTCTATTCCATGAACCCCTTAGTGGTATCTGAGTAGGTTGTCCTGTGAACAATACTTCAGAGAAAGGGTCTGCTCCAAGCAAATAGAGATGAATCCTCTGGGTCATTGCTAAAATTAGTGGATATCTAATTGGAGTTTGGCATCTTACTTGTTTTAGTATTAGTTACACTCCAGTTGTTTAGGTGCTGTCTGAAATCTTTCTTGCTTTTGCTGCAGGTTGACTGTTTAATGGTTGACATAATACCATTTAGGGGTGAAGATTGGATGAAGATTTTGAGGCACAGTGAGGAGATCCAGGGCATCCTTACTTTCACACGGCCCTGTCATTGCATGAGCTGCACCATGCTTAGCTTTATGCATCTGGTTTGCTGGCATTGGCTTTTCAATTTAGGCTCAGTGCCGTAAATGTAAATACTTTTTTTTTTTTTTTCAAGACCTGTACTAAAGAACTATAGAGCTTGGAAACCCTTATATAAAGGTCTGCTGTTAAGTTTTAAGAACACAGGAGGGGGCCTCCTACATGACTGAAGGTTTAGGTAGCCCAGTATCCAGTCTGTGATGGTAGCTGAAAAGAGTAGTTGAGAAAGAGAATATGTGAATGAGATAAGCATATATAAAATTTCACCTGAGCTCTCTCCCAAGTATCTAGCCATATGCAAATAGGAATTCCTGAGCCGAACATTGTTTTTTTTATTCAGTAACACATATTGAATTCTTCTGTCATGAACTGGTCAATCTCCCCTTTACCTTATGTAAACTTTTCAATTAAGATGTTCCTTACGCATCCTTGAAATTCTTTAACTTCTGCATTCAAGTCTCTGCCAAAATTGTCATTGACCTGTGTGGGCCAAGTTTTCATCCTTTGTGTGCCCACTGGTGCTCAGTGTTGCATGTTGTTAGTGAGAGATCTGTAACCAGGGAGAGCCCAGGACTGGGCTGAGGTAGAAAGATGAGAGTGAAGGACAAAGCACCTACACAGGGTAGTTCTCACGGGTGCCTTGGTGATGCATAGTAGCTTGACTGCCGTCAGTACGTGTTCAAATTGGGAAGTGAGTTCTTCTCCAGAAGCCAAACAATGCCTTTACTTAAATTTGTTTAATAAATTTTGTGCGTCTCTGAATTTTCTGTTTCTCAGAAGTATATCCTTTACTAGTTAATTATGATTTTGAGTAAAATACATGTTGCCTTGACTATCATAGTATTGCTTTGTTTCACTGTTTTCTCTAAGAAGGTAGTTGAATTAATAATGATGAACTTGATATTTTCTTATAATTTTCTGTTTTCTCACTGTTGGTTATTTCATGTGGTTTTAACATAACTTTCTAGCTGAAAATTAGACACAGTATTTTTCTTAGCTGCATAACCTTAGATATTGATCAATGGAATAAAGTTATAGAGCAGCTAGGAACACCATGCCCTGAATTTATGAAGAAATTACAGCCTACAGTCCGAACTTATGTGGAGAACAGACCTAAATATGCTGGATATAGTTTTGAAAAACTCTTTCCAGATGTCCTTTTCCCAGCTGACTCTGAACACAATAAGCTTAAAGGTAAGGTCTGTCTTCTGTGTGTTGTATATTTTAAAAGTTGTAAAACTGTGATATATTGAACAGAAATGTATCTTGGGTTTGCTCACTATAAAATCATCCCGCTAAGGATTTAAATATCACAATATTTATATCATGGGAGTGGGTGAACATGCTGGCGTATGCTTACCTCCACTTTCTCATCCTCTCTGAAACAGCTCCTATCCTGGAGATAACTTTATAAAGAAAGGTAAATATAAGTATTCCACCTAGTGACAGATGCCAACACGGTTTACAGAAGAGTTGGGGGGGTGGAATAGAAGTCGTGCAGGCTGAGCAGATCTTTGTTCTCTAGGGATGAAAAGAAAGGTTTTTCTATTCATAGTACATAGATTTCCTGTAGTTACTGAAATAACTTTCTGGTTCTACCAGTCACAGACTCACCATATTTTCTGTGACTAACAGTGCGTGACAGTTTTTTCCCCATAAACTCTGAGAGGGGTAGTAGGTGTTTGCCCACTGCTATTCCAGACAAGGCTGTACTGCCAGCTGAGTTGTATTTCACATAAGGATGTCACGCCAAGGGGTGCCGTATGCTGCAAATGTTACAGTGAAACATGTCCAACGCCTTTCCCACCTGTATTATTCTCTTAATTTTTTTTGTGTTTTGTTTTTTTCCCATGAAATGGACTGCTTTCCTAATCTCCAAATTATGTGAGGGTTGTATAGATATTAAACTGGAATTTGTTTACTCTGGGTCTCCTCTCCTTATGAGCTTTGCAATACTGTTATGTGCACTATATATGGCACTAGTCTAAATAGACAATTTCACTTTTGCAGCAAGTCAAGCAAGGGATTTGTTATCAAAAATGCTGGTTATAGATGCTTCTAAAAGAATCTCTGTGGATGAAGCCCTGCAGCACCCATACATCAACGTTTGGTATGATCCATCGGAAGCAGAAGCTGTAAGTTCTTGTTTTCGATCTCTGAATAGAAGGTGCTGTACTAAAACATGTTGTGATGCTTGATTTAACTGCTTGAAAGAAGATTATTGCATGATCTACACGTTTCACTAGAAGCTTAACTGAACTGTAATCATTTTCATTGACATCAATTGACATGTTTATTAGAAATAGTACTAGGAATGGGTGCAAACTTGCAGGTAGCTGAAGTACCTGTATCTGTGTGGGTGTGTTTCTGTATAATTACATACAATCTCCTGGACATGTGGTAATGCATCTGAAATTTTTTATATAGAACAGAATCATAGGTTCTGATTTATTGAGCTTCAGTTGTTTCAGTGTGGTTTGATTTGCTCTTGATAGGTTTCTGAGGTATTTACTCCTTGGCAAGAGAAATATTTTCATTAGTTGTAGCAATTGACTGTACTCTTAAACTAGAAAATAAGTGTTTCAGCAAAATCTGAGTACATGATCTTGAGCTTTCAATTATCAACACTAATGAACAAAGGGATTAATTGAAAATGTTTCTTAAAAAATTTCAGGACAATTTCAGCTTATGAGAAAAGTTTCATTTTTTTAAGTGCATGATAGTTGGTGATGGGCCACTAAGAATAGAAAAAGATGCCGATGTAAATGGTGCAATTAAAATTCTGATGATATATAATAGCTAGAGGGAAAATTTAGTAATTAACAGTAAGTAGGTGAAAAGGGCTGCTTGGGCTGGATGCTGCACTTAGGAGCTTTTTTTTACCAGACTGTTCAGTTTCTATTTTAATTATTACAGTAATGTAAGCAAGTCTGTTAAAGAGGAGAAGTTTGAAACATCTAGCAGCATCTAGAAAATAGGCCAAGTACGGGAGAGTATTTGACTGTGTAACTGTAGTATTTTAAAATCACATTCATATTCTGAATGCCTTACTTTCATTTTTCATTTATTCTGTTTTTGTATCCCTTTTTATTGCTTTATCATGAGTTAGTTTTGTTTTTCAGCCTCCACCAAAGATACCTGATAAACAGTTAGATGAGAGGGAGCACACGATAGAAGAATGGAAAGGTAAGAAGGACATTTTAAGTATACTAAGGCTTTTGGAAGTAGGCCGGGCCACAAGAATTCCTATAAGGATGGTTCTTCTGAGCATACTAACAGTATATACTTAAACTGCTTGGAATGGCAAGGGAGTAGATCAGTGCCTCACAACCTCTTGATTTTCAAGACACCAGAAATTTTCCTGTGAAGGTGCTGAACTTTTGCAGTGAACTTAAGTTTACTCAGTTGTAGAACTCCTCATTTCAGTTGCCTTTTGCAAACCTTAAAGCAGAGTTTTTAGGGAGGGTAACTCTTCTGGACAAACTCTTGGAGGTGAAAAAGGTGCAGGAGTTCGAGCAATGTAAGCCTGAAGTAGAAGCACTAGTCTTCAAGTGAAGAACATATTAGCAATAACTATAGTCTTTTAAATCAAGCAGAAGATTTGAATGAAGAAGCCATAAGGAGTGTTAGTAATGGGTGAGATAGTGAGGTTACAGCTGGTGCGGGCAACAATGATGGTTATCAGCCATTGGATCCTGAGAAAGTAGCTGAGGTCAACGTGTGGATTGGATTGTAGTATGACATGAAACTTGTACCTCCAAGAGCATCATTTTTAGTGTTCAGTACTGGTTTAGTATCTATATAAATGAGGTATAAAATGATAAAGTAAAAGGGGAACATCTTTGTTACTTGTAAAGCCTATGCGTTGTTTTTGAAATTGCTTCTACAAGGTGTGATGTTATTGCAGAGGTCTTAGTGCTGAGAAAAAATACTGATCCAGAGTGCTGTGCGGGCTATAAATGTTGCATTTAAGCAAAAATGTAGTGCACTGAACAATCTAATACTTTGTACTGAAAAAAGTCTAGGAAGGGACATTAGACCTGTCCCCAGTGGGGAAAAAAGCAAGGAAAATGCTTCACGAATCATTTTTGACAGTTTCATTGTGTTGGCTAGTAGTGGACATGAGTCTGTAAAATCTAGTACTACCACACTTTTAAGTGACTTTCTATTAGAAACTGAATTTTAATGGTAAAGGCAGAGATAGGGAGAATTGTGGAAATTCTCTTACCATCCTCCTTCCAAGCAAAGTTATTTCCCTTTTGAAGCAGATGTGCTGTGGGGAGGTTTTTCAAGCAATAAGGAGCTTGCTTTTGAGACTCCCACAGCCCTTGCAATTATGATTCTTAAATGTTTTTTACTTCGAAACTGTTTGTGCATTGCACTGGTTTGCCAGTGACAGATAAGTATTCTGACAGGCAGTTCTTATGAGTTGCATTTAACATGTTTAGTCCTTTCTTCTATTGTTATTTCTGTAGATTCACAGCTGAAGTCTTTTCTGGGTAATAAGCTGCCTTTAGTGTAGACACCTTCTAGCCAGTACCCAGGGCGTAGGATTCATGTTACAAGCACTTCTGACCTGTTTAAGGATGAGGAAATTCTATAACTGGAAGATAAAGTTGCTTCTTTCTTTTGGATTGACTACTTATATGCCAAGATAGTATTCCATTTCCTGGTGATCTGGACCTTTAGATGTTGTTGCTGAGGAAATACAGTGGCCAATGTGTGTTGGGATGATGGTGATGCTGTTTGGGCTTGTTCCTACCTGTTCCTTTGCAGACTGCTGATGTAGTTCATCTGTACCAAAGAAGCCACTGATAAAAACTGATTGCTCATTAAGACTTAGTTTAATATCAAGCAGCCTGGACAAGAGAATCTTAAAGCAGTGTCAACATGTTCTTGAGTGCCAGGCCATTATAGCTCCAACAGAAAAAAACTGTACATTATTGTATCACTTGCCAGTTGTTCTGCAGCCTACAGCCTTCAGTTGTTCGAAAGTAATTCTAAACAGTAATAAGCCTATGAAATTTAAATGTACGTTTTAATGGGAGATGTATTATCAATCCAGTCTTGGGTTTGCAAATTCATTTTTTGCCTCCCCTTCTCTATGTTTTCAGAGTTGATATACAAGGAAGTCATGGACCTGGAGGAGAGAACCAAGAATGGGGTTATACGTGGACAACCAGCCCCTTTAGGTTGGTTACAATAAAAGCACGGTATAAAGCTACATTGAGTTGTAGGTCAGGAGGGAGTAAAGCTGTTCAAGACATCCAAGAGTAACCTAACTCAAAAATATGGCTATTAAATGACCAATAACCTCTTGAATTCTCTTTGAGATATTGCTTATTTGAATGGAATGTATGGGGTTGACATCTCTTTCTATTAATCTGGTAAATTCCTCTATTATTGTACCCATATAACTGATGCTTCATTCATTTCAGTCCTCAAGAAGCATCTTGGTATGTACTGATACTCCATTGCCATAATGTGGTAAGATGTGTAACTTGTAGCTGCTGCAGTTTCAAATAAAGATATAACCACTACTTATATCTATTAAGTAACAAAACAGGATTTCTAAGTTGTTTGCCTTGAATATTCCCTCTAAACAAAGGAAAATTATGGAGCATTTTCATAAACTGTTGCTGAATGTTGGAGCAAAATGTGACCATTGACTGATCATTGATAGGACTCCATTTGCATTGTTGAAAAATGATAGCAAGAGTTGGACAGCTGTTGCTTGCTCTGCTGAAGAGTTCACGGAAGTCCAGACCCTGAAAAAACATTGCATATCTGAGATTGAGTGTATACAATGTGGCTGAACACCAGCTATTTCCCAGCCTGAAGGAGAGGGGAAAAAACAACAGTCTCCTTCTTTCTTTGTCTAAATATGTAGATATATTCTAGCTTTGGGTCTCAGCATTCAGTAGGATATCTTAGCCCTGGCTTTATGCAGTACTCTCTCTGTGATTTTTAACCTTTAGCCATTAGCATTTTATTGTAATTTGACAGGTATCATGCCGTGTGAGTTCTGTGGTTCTTGGCATACCATTCATTAAGCCCTATGTTAAAGACTTGCACGTTTTATTTATTTTGACAACAGATTGAGACACAGCTCTTCAAACTTGATGAAACAGGGGAAAGTCATGGCTATTAGGAAGAGACAGACTAATGCAAGTACTGAACCATGCAACTGTATCTGCAACTGATTTGCTGTTTTGTTTCTCATAGCACAGGTGCAGCAATGATCAATAGCTCTCAACATCCATCTTCATCGTCATCTGTCAATGATGTGTCCTCAATGTCAACAGATCCAACATTGGCCTCTGATACAGACAGCAGTCTAGAAACCTCAGCTGGACCTCTGGGTTGCTGTAGATGACTACTTGGTCTTTTGAGGGGTGGGAGGGGGGTCCTTTTAGTCCATTAATAGGGCACCTTTAAAATTTGGTGGTATTTTTGAGTGTTTTTTCGTAGAATTCATCATAAAGTGCTGTAATTTTAAACTGTAAGTTGTGTTAAAAGCAGCCACTTTTTTTGCTGTAATTAACTGTAAAATATTAAACCTGATAATTTTTATTGTGGTTTTAAAATCTGCATATTTGCTTTACTATTATGCTGCTGATCTTTTTTTACTGAATTTGTAAGATTTGTTTTATCAATGCACATATTCATGTTGTGGTCATTACCATATAATGAATTATTTAAGATTTTATAGGTTTTCAATTTTTTAATTAGAATTTATTCCAGATGTTTTGTTCATGATATCCTTCAAAGTTTTATGCTTGGTCATATGTCCATGTCCAGGTGGAGGGGGAGAGAATTCAGTGGAGCCAGGTGTAGATTTGGGCATACTGCTGTGGTGTTGGCAGTGAACAAAATCCTCTCTTATTTTGGCCACTTGCCTATAATACTTCAGCAAAAGCAACAATTAGTAAATTTTTTTAGTGAAACAGTATACAATCCTTTGCAAAGTAACCTCATCTGAATGGTTTTATGAACTTAAGCAAGCAAAACGTATCTCCAAAGCTGCAGAAATATCTAGCCTAACAAAGTAATGTGATGTTTTCTGCAGAGTTGTGGCATGCCAAATCTTGTGATCACCGTAAAACGCAAGGATACTTCATGAATAATACACTGCAATGCAAATAAACTGTTTACTTCTAGCTTGTAGCCTGTTTTTGTACACACAAAACGAAGTGTACCCAGGATGTCTAGACTGCCAACAGGGAAAACGAATATGCTGTAGCTATATGTTCATGTAACATGTGATTCTTGTTTCTTACTAGTTTTGTCTATTAAGGCAAGTGCTTTTTGGGTAGAAGAGGGAGTGACATGAACGCAATAGGGGCAAAACTCCAGCTATTCTTTCTCCACCAAAAGTAACTGATTGCTAAAAACATGAAGTGGTAGGAGAACCTCAGGATTTCTGTAGCTAATGCATCAAGTGAGCAATATATGTCATCCAAAGGAGGGAGAAGTAGTGCTGTATAAATTAATATTTATCTCTTTCATTTCACCATGAGGCAGTGTAGCAGAAATCTTAACAGTGGTTCATTTTAAGTCATAAATATTCAGCAGATTTCAGCACTGAAGCTCCAGGTTTCAATACACTTTATAAACAAAAGATTTATTGAAATATATAGAACAGTTACTAAGTAGTCATGTAAAATGGTGCTGCTCCTCACAGAAGTATTTTAACTGTTTACATTTTGTATTTACAGAATGATTTATGTATAAGTGACTTAAGTTTATGTATGAGTTAAGCAATCATTCAGAATTTATTCCTTTGGAAAATGCAGATTTTTAGTGAAGCTAGGCTGTATAATTGATTGCCTTGTGTAGATGCATATTTTGTGTAGTGGATTAGAATGTGAAGAGGAATTTAAATTAGTAATGCTCACAAAAATGAGCTTTAAAAAAAATACAGAAGTCTTGCCAGGCACAGAGTGTAAGAAAATAACGTAACTGGCTACAGAGGTCATCCAGGAATGACTGATGCTCTTCAGTGTGGTTCCTTCTGCTTGTTGGGTTAAATAGGTTTCTTTCTGAAGTTCTAACTGAAAGAGGAAAATTTGTCTTTGGAGTAAGTTTCAGAAAAATAGAAGTGATGATAATGCTTTCAATATCTTAACGTGTCTTTTTAAAAAACATACAGGGTTACAAGGAATGGTAATGTCTCAAAGATGACTAAATTGATAAACTGCACAGTTGTTTTCCTGGCCTGGCTAGACTGCTGGTAAGTGCTGTGTGCGTGTAATTTTGCTTTCATCACTTGCATCTAATATTTCAATATTGCCTTTCTAAACCACATTTTTTAAGGCAATTATTTTTACAAGATCCTGCCAAATTGTATATTATCTCAGAATAGGCAGGACATACTTGGATTTCTCTAGCACTGGAACATAGAAAATCTGCTCACGTTGAACAGAGACCAACAGAACAGTCTATTTTGTAGTTTTTTATCAAAGTTTAAGCTGTGAATTAAGCCAAAACTTTTGGTGATACAACAGTACTCCATTGTTATATGGGGTCAAGTGATATTCTGGTCCACCCAGTGTAATGAAGGTAAGACTGACAAAATGAACTTCTGATGCCTGTAAGTGCTGTTAAGAAGGGAATTTGGTAAATGCAATTCCTGTTTAAATTTGTTTTGGACTCCTCTGGATTGCAGTGGTGACTGAAACATGTTGAAACTGTAAAATAATTTTTGCTATCACTTTCCAGTGTCCTAAAGAAAAATTGCTTTTAACATTAATACTGAGTGAAACAGTTACAAGGCTTTTATCAGAGTTTGCTATCAATAGTAACTTCACTGGGTTCGTAAGCTCTAAGGAGAACTGGGCTTTTCTACTTTTAAGTTAGGGTTGATGAATGGCTGGGACTGTCAACTGCAACCCATTGCAGTGTGAGTGAACTATGTTTAAAGGGATTATTTCAGTAAGGTCAGAGCTTTGCCTGTGGGAACGCAGAGTTCACTTTTGGCACCACCTTCATAGCAGTGTTGCTTTTTTGTTTGTTTGTTTTCTGCAGTTGCTTGCATTTTGGGCAAATTAAAAGTGATGGCAAATTTCAAAGACAAGAAAAATCGGATTCAGTAACCAAATTATCACAACAACATGGTAGTCTGAAGATCCCTTTTTATTTGTTGAAATATAAAATTATTTCATAGATAGTTGTACACTGCCACAGATAGCAAACAAATGGGTAGCTAGACTTCAACTGTCTGCCTGTTGTTATCTTGTTAGCTCATATACTATGTAATACACTGTACAATTTTATTGTTAAAGTATTACTAAGCTTTATTTTAGTTTAGTTTATGATTCCAAAATCATCTCATGACAACAGGCTTCACTAAAGTGCATGCAGCTTTCCTCTTCTAGGGCCGCTCCGATCCCTTGGGAGTTGGGTGGGCATTGAATTAACTGAGCTGGGCCTGGTTTCTTACGTCGTCAGGTGAAGTTAAAAGTTCGGCAATAATAATGAGATTAATTTCCACCTTCTCTGGTCAGAGCTGTGTCATTCGTCAAGGATAAAACATCTCCTCTCCTTTTGTAGAAGTAGGTTCTTCAAGATTTTGACATAGAAGGGGGGGTGGGGGAATTAGTACTGTTACTGTGTGCTGCACCTCTGCGCTGTGAAGCCTGTGTTAATGCAAGACAAGGGGATCAGAATTGAGGTTTTTGTGTGTTGGCGTGTGTGAGAAGCGGGGTTGCCAGAGCAATACCCATCAGTTGAACAACCTTAGAGCAGCCTGACTGACCAGGTTACCTCTAACGCGTTCATTCTGCTATGCCGAATCGACGTGGCGCTTTGCCCTGTGTAGGCACTGTGTGGCTTGGGTTTTTTAGTTTAGAAGAACCTTACTGTGCTATATGCAATAGTATCTTTCTGGATAGGAGTTCCAGCTAGACACAAAGATAATATCAGCATAACTTGTTTGGTAAGCACTGCTGCCAACACACACCTGAATTTTGGGTGAGCTGTGTTTGAGGCGGTTGTGGCAACAGCACCCTCTGCTGCCTCAGCGTCCGTGGAAGTACCGTGTTACTGATGCGGGTTTGTTCCGTGGAAAATTGCTTCTCTGAACGCAGGCTATTTCGATATAGAGCAAAAATTAAGCACCTTGACACACGTTTGCATGAATATAGTGCTCCTGCATTAATGTATATGGCATTCATCTCAACATTGCGTAAAGGAAAATGATCAAACAGCTGGTACAGGAGAATAGTTCCTACCCAGCCAACAATCCAGAGTGTATGGCATGAAGTGTTTCTCCATTAAGATTATGGGGGAAGGGGGAGAAGACGGTTCAGCTTACACTTGGTCTTACTGTTTCAAGTTGCTAGAGGAGTGAATTACTGCTTCTAGATCCTCTTTTTATTTGCTGTTGACAGCAGCTTGTCCATGTTGTTACGTTTTATTTTCCTATCAATGTTTTGGTTCCTACATGTTTAGTTTGAGGAATGGAGTTGAAGGAGAGCTGTCAACATTTTTCTGTAAAATTAGAAAGAGGGCTTTAATGGAGAAATGTGATGAGAGTCTACTGCCTACCCAAATCTTCAATTCACTTAATTTATTCTTAGTTAAGGGCACTGGATAAAAGTGGTATTTTAAGTGATCTCTTTCACTCCCGTCTCTTCTTCTTTAGATATCTCTGCGTTACAGAAACGTCTTATGAATCAGATCGCATTGTGTTTCTACTTCTGTAGTTAAAAATTTAAGCTAGGTTTTCTTGAACTACCTCACACAAACTTTCTATGTTTCTTAAGTAAGCAAAGCCAACCCTTGCTATTGGAACTACACTGAATGTGAATAGAAAAATACACTTCCTTTAGAAAAATAAACCTTTTGGCCAATGTTGAGACACTATCAGTAAGTATGTTTCTTACACATTTCACGTAAGATGTTAATGTGTAATATATAGCTTGTGTACAATAATGTACATCTAGAATATTGTGTTAGCTGTAAATTCGTGATTTTATTATTGTAGTCTGGTTTTGTAGGTAAAAATAGCTTACTAGTAATGTCAGCTCATCCTTTACATTTTACAAAAGGAATAATTCTTGGTAAGCTTTGCATACAGATGAATTACTTTTGTAGGCCCAATATCTAGTCTATTTTTGAGAGTTCTTTAACTTTTATTACTAAAGTTGAGAAAAAAAACACCCTAATTATTGTGATCATTCCTTCTGCCCCTTTTGAAGTATATTCTTAATTTTATTTTGTCCCAAGAAATATGAAGGGGAAGATACACCATTAAAAATACTGGGGAAAACTGTAAAATTTTTTTTCTTCCCCACATTTGATACCTGCTTTTCCTTTATTCCCTCCAAATAAGCTGTTGGTGGGGCATTACTGAGAACATTGTGGTTTTTTTACTCATTCATGCCATAGGTCATTACATGTGCACCACTGGAATGTATACATTGTTATCTAGTATGTCAGTTGGTTATAATGATATTTTAAATAAAAAAGAAAAAAAAAAGTTTGACCACTATGCATTTAGTGTTTCTTCATTGCTAGGTGGAATGGATTTTCCTAATAAGGCTGCAGTTGGAGTCTTATTAGCATCAGTCCTTCCTGAGAATTCATCTGTTTTTAGCGGTAAAGTCCTGTCTTGTGTGTGAGCTCACTTGTCGGCAAAGTGACGTGTTTCTTCCATTTCTCCATTCCCATGGGCTTTGGATGTGCTACAGACTCTTAATACCAGGTGTGTTTGCAACCGCTGGTAATCCATTCTTAACTAACCTCCTTGCTGCCAACCCTAGCTGCCTTCCTGGAGATACAGCTGCTGAGACCCTGCGTTGCAGAAAGAGGTGAGCCACGGGCCGTCTAGTGTGTGAAAGGAGCACAGTCTCTGTGCCCTCAGGAAAATCCTTCTCAAAACTCTCTCGGAGAAGCCTGAAGGATCTCACTGCTGGAGAGCTGACTTGGGTGCCAGGAGCACTTCCTCCACTGGCACCTCTACCATGGGGCTAAATCCTAAAGTAAAGTAATGCATTCCCTTGCCTTCAGCTCCAGCAGGCTCTCAGCCTTTCTTTAAACAAAGACGCTAAGAGGCCCTTGAGCTGTGCTTGGCTGCATGCTGTTACGTTGTCTTTATGTACATTTTTAAGGGAAAAGTACTGTGACCACGGGCAGTGCAGTGCAGCCTGCTTTGTTTCTCTGGACCAGCTATTCGCGAGGCGCTCTTCTAGGAATGCGGTGAGGCTCTAAAATGCTCTTTTTTTATTTGTGTATGTTAATATAAAGTGTAGCTGCTTCCATGTAATAGATTAGATTAATATAGAGCAAGGCCTGAGACAGTCTTAGCTCTGCCAGGGATTTGTCTGTGGGTGACTTTGGCCCAGAACCGAAATGCTCCATAGTGCTGCTGACTTGCATAGCCCTATTGGGCAAATGTAGAAAATTCAATAAGTTATCATTATTAATTTTCCTTTTCATATTATAAATACCATGGAGAGCTATGTAAGTTTTTTAGTTATTCTGGAATGCTGCTGTTTGCGGGGGGGGGGGGGTGGGGGGGGGGGGGGGCGTTAAGCATATGCTTGTGTTGGGTTCTTTCACTGAAAATTTTTTATACTTTTTTGCCTGCATAATACTGGAAGGGATGTTCCAGGCTGGGAAGATTGTACAGGTGGTGATGGTAAGAATGTATCTGTCTCATTCCAAGAGCCTTTTGTCATGTCTTATTAATACCAAGAAACCTGTATCTTGTAAATGTGCTTGCTAAGAAGGCTGACACTTTAGGGGCTGAAATAAGCTAAAGGTCTGCAAAATAAGGTTTTCTCTCTCAGATCCATAAAGTTGGCAAATGACGTGGTGGGACAGAGTACAGAAACAGGAGTTAAAGCTCGGAAAGAGTATATCATCTTCCTCAGATAAGGGCATAGTGTTCCATGGGCACAAGTGTGTTCCCATTTCTTGCATAATTGCCCATGACAGGAAATTAACATTGTGCTCCTGTTGCTGTACTTTAATGTCCCACTGTGGTGTGTTTTAGCATGAACAGGGTAGTTTGCAGGTTCTTGCAGGCTTTATTTACTGCAGTGGATCATCTTCAAAAGGACCTGAAAATGTATTCTTTGTGAACAAGCGGAACAGATGTTTGTTTCTGGAGCACAACAGAAAAAGGTTAGTTCCATTAATTGCTTTGAGTGGATACCGTTTCATTTGTGAAACTGGTGAGAGGAATGAATTTTATCCTGGATGCCAGATTAAGATTATGCAGTCAGTTACTACAGCTGACAGATGATCCTATCCAGGAGCTGAAGATTTGGCATAGGTGGGTTTGTTCCCCAGTTCCGCTATATGTAGTGGTTACCTAAGTTTAAATACTTAGAGAATATTTAGAATTCCAGCTGCATTTCATTTCACTGAGAATTAGCCAGCAGTCCTGTTTGTTTAGTGCTTGTCTTCTATATTTATTTGTGTTTTAGGCTCTCAGTCAATTTGTAGTGTACCAGAACTAAAGGGAGTAGTCTGCACTTGATTACATACAGGGGATAATGCAATAGAAGTAGTCTAAGGGATGGGGGCTGTCAGGATGGATATAGTGAAAGGTACCCACTTTGTGGGTAGGATTAAAAGAGGGTATTAAAATAACCTGGTTGCCACTACTACTGGGATTGAATGCTTCAGGTAGGAAGTAGAAACTTTCTTTTTACCAGTCCTGATGTTCTACTTGCAGAGAATTACTTACAGCCCAGTTCAGCCCATTCTCTAATATTAAGGTTTATTTTGTGCTGACTGGTGTGGTACCCCCTGTGCTCTTCCAGCTCATAATCATTGTTAACAACAGTTGCTTCTCATATTATGCATCTCAATGCTGCTCTTTTAAACAGGCCACCATATTCCCTGCAGGAGCAGTTGTGACCATCAGTAATAATACAGGGCAGGAGGTGGAAAAAAAGGTCAGAGTGAGGGTAGTGCCTGCGGGCAGCAGGCTGCTCCCGTCGGACGCTCAGGCACCTGCCGCATAGCAGGGCTAGTACGGAATCCAGTGCAGCTGGATATGCTGGGATGAAGGGAAAATGTTTTCAAATAACTGAATTAACCTATCCACACAGATTATTACTTCACCTATTTGCTTGATTTAACTAGGAAAGATTGGGTTAAAATCTTTCTTTTTGCCCACTTTAAATGGTTTACACTTCTAAAGGAAGGAGGAGTGTTATAGTGAAGTAGAAACAAATTAACTTCTAGATGTTTAAATATTGAAATACCTGGATACCTGTGAGATGATGAGGAGAAAGTCAATACTGAAAGGCGTACAATCTGCTGGTACGTAAAGAAGCCCAGTCTAAGGTTATTTCCAGACAATGAGTTATAGTCTTCCCTAGTAAGAAAAGACAGATTCAGGTCATTCTTTGAAAATACTTAAATCAAAGCGAGCACCTTCACTGCAGTCTATACTTGCCGTTTAGCCAGTTCATGTTGTCGTGGCACTTTTCTGTTAAAAATCTTTCTCCTCTGAGACACCCAGGCTGCCTCAGCTGTCAAAGATACGTGTGAAGAAAGAGCGAGCAGTGCTGTGAGCGCTGGGCTGGCAAGCGGAGTTCAGGCTGAATCTGGTGAAACAATTTTCTGCGTGCAGGCTCCGTGTGGCTCAGGGCACTAGAAACGTTATGCAGAACTTCTCAAAAGTCCCTTGAAGGGAAAGTAAGCCCTGGCAGCTAATTACTGGAAATTACAGCTTTGTTCTAATGCCTTTCTTGAGTAGAAGCAGTGAGCTTAGGCTGCTGGGTTGTTTGCTATATTCCTCCTGTCCCTTCCTCTCCCTGTGAACTAACAGAAAATCAGCTGGTGTCATGAGAAATGTTACAAGGCAGCTAAGCATAAATTGTCCTGGGAAGATTAAAGACAGATCCCCACCCTTCCCAGCACTAATTGCACTAATTTCTCTTACCATAGGTTTTGCTATTAAAGTTTTATAGATAAAAACCCTCAGCAATTGGATGTGTTTTGATGATAAGAATCTTTCTTCTCCTACCTTGATGTCTGATCACAACGTAACAACCTATGAGATTTTTCCTTGCAGCTAATACTGCTCTATTTTTGGCTCAAACCCCCCGATACCTAGGGCAAAATGTACATATTTAAGGTTCCATGGAGTTTGTGTGGCCCAATCTGATTATTAATCACACTTTAATAAGTTGCATTTTTGTGAAGCACCAGAACTGTTTAGGGAGTAAGGAACAACTTTAATGAGCTGTCAAGATTTCGGTATCTTCATCTTGTTTGTAGACTTTGTTTTTGAAGCATCTTCATAAAATAATGCCAGTTTAAGGAATGACAAATTTGAACAAACTTCATGAAGGGAGTGGGGAGGAAAACCACCTCATATTAAATCCATATGCTAAACCACATTGAATGTGGTGACATACTGGAACTGTCGTCTTCCCAAGCGCAAGCGTAGGAGGCCCTCAGCTCCAGGCTCAGCCTGTCCATCACTTACGGCCTTGCCACCCACCTTGCAAGACTTTCCACTGTCCTCCAGCCAGCAAACGGATGGGTGCAGTAGATCTGAAGATGGCAGCAGTACAGTTACGGAGAATAGTATCTTTTGATTTGTGGAAAGAGAGAGTGCCCATTCTTGGCAACCTGACATCTAAACTTCCAAGCATTAAGTTTAGCAGTCTTTCCCAGCCAGCCCAAATACTACAGCACATGTAAAGACCACAGAGCAAGTGTCACTGAGAGCACAATCACTGTAGAATTACTCATGATACATGAGTATACCAGAACAAAATGTGCATTTTCACTGGTTTTGCCAGAAATTGAGTTTTCTATGCTGTATGTGAGCTTGTTCTACTTGGGGACTTTAGCACTTTGACTCCCAACAGTTAAACATCCTAATGTTGAAAAAAACTCTTCCATTTCCTTCTGCAGGAGGCGATTTCTCTTCTCAGCATCTTCACGAGCACGTTCAGAATTCCTCAGCTTTATCTCCATCATTGTGTATTTCTTTCGTTCTTGGTCCAGTTCTTCTTCTAACCTAACCACTTGTTTCCTCAGGTCTGCACTTGTTTCTTCGATTCTTAAAATCAAAAGAGAGAGGGGAGGGAGGAGAAAAAAGATTTTTTTTTTTTTTTTAAGTGGCTGGATAAATACTGCTGGTAGCTGTAATAAATATAAGTTGTTCTACCTAGAGGTAAAATACCTTAATTCTAAGAGGAAGTTTTAAAGGAGGGCACTAATTGCCATTTCATTAATGTTGAGTTTAAGGGCAGAGACTCCTTGAAAGATGGAGCCTACTCTATTTGTAGCTTAAGAAAATATGCTCAAGTCTTACAAAACAATGCTTGCTTTTGGGCAACAGACTGAATGTCTGAGGACATGTATTAACTCCTCAGTCAAACTGAGTTCAAATATATAATTCCAAAATAATCTTTTAACCTCTGTTTTCATCCTGATAATGTGTTGCCCTGTATGGATGTCCAGTACAGAAGAACATCCTTGGAGGTCAGGTAGGAATGAGATCACAGTCCATCCTCACCATCCATTTTATGGTATTTTCTGTAAAGTTTGATATTGGGGAATAAAAGTTTTTCACACTGTACAAGATTTTACAAAACCCAACATTTTACATGAGGAAGAATCTCAAGAACAGACCTTAACTTTATCTGTGCACAAAGCTCCAATGCAAGACTCGGAGCTTTCCTCTAAGGAGGTCAAAGAACAAGGTTCATGTTTTTTTAATTTGAAACAAGCGCAGAAGGCACATCACTTGCTGTCCTCCCCATCACATTTCCTAATCGCAAGACAGAGGAGTGGTGTTAATACAGAGGAGGGAGTATATCCAAGCAGGAATTTCTGTTTACTAGAATACTCGGAGTGATTTTAAAAATCAGGCTTTTCCTAGGAAAAGTGTCCCGTCCCCCCCCCAAAAAAAAAACCCACAAAACAAAAAACACCACACTCCAAAACCACCACTTCTTAGGTTCATTGATCAGTACAATAGCGAACTGTGGGGGTGCCTGGCTTCCCTGTGAAGCTGGGAATGGGTTATTTTTAGACAGGGTAAATGACACTCCACAAGGGCATGCTACAGACTCCACACCACCACCACATCGGACATCCGTGACAGTCCCAGAAGGGTCTGACTTCAGTTTTGTGATCACCAAGAGGCAATTATGCAGGCAATGCAGTACATACATACCCTTAAACTGTTCCTTCACATACAGCTAAGGATGGCAACGTTACCATTGTCACAACAAATTAGAAAGTCACACGCAGGCATGCTGATCACCAAGTCCAGCAGACCAACGGCTGCACTGATGAGTGAACAGAAATGTGTACTATAGCTGCAAAAAACTCCCCATCTCAGCGAAGACAGACTTCTATCACCCAGGTAGCCATCTTCTGTAATACAACAGGACTGGACTGAAGCTAGGATGCTTCCCCACACACACTCACCCCCCGCCTTACCACATTTTTGTTACATCCTACAGCTCTGAGCTACCAATTAAAGTTTAGGGGTCGGCTCCAGCAGCCTAAACTAGCTGTCCATGTTCTGAATTACACAGGGGCACAGTACTTACTGCGGTTCTACATACACAACATAATAGTTCTCTCCAAGATAACTTCCAGTTTCATAAGAGTCCCAGGTGCTAAACGTGAATTACTGAAACTCAACAGAGAATGCCTGATAATTATACTAACCTCGAGGGAGAAATGCTCTGGAACAGACTGGTTACAGGAAGGCCATAAAACATGCCTCCCTGTGACTAAGAGAGAGAAAATGGGCAGTTGATGATGATAAATTAACAGCTTTTCCATCAGCAAGTGTTCCTTACCTCTGCCCCAGGCAGGTACTGACTCTGCTTTCCCACCGCTTATATACGTGCCAACAAAAAGCTCATATTCCTTCATTCAAACATGCCCTGCTACACACACTGAGTCCTGCAAACCACACAAGCACACGCACAATTGTAAAGGAACTAATTATTACTTTTGGGGACTAAATTACCTTCGATAAAATAAAGCTAGTAAGGCAGCCCAAAGTTTTCCTGCTAAGCAGCCTCCCTTGTTTGCTAGTTAGCTCCTGTCTTTCCACAGGAGCAGACTTTCATGCAGTCTCAAAAGGAACGTATTTTTGCACATGTAAATTGCTGCAGATGAAGTAAAAACATTGCAAAATTTTTGAGAGCTGAAAAACTTGGCTTGAAATTCTCAGACTTGACAAGCAAGATCCTTCGGGCTGTAATCGTGAACAGCTGGAGTCATCCTGTTTAATACAAAAAGGCAGTGATTGCATCTTGCCTGGATTTATGAAACAGTTCGTTAGGCATTTTCCTCTTAGCTACTTTGCCCTGTGAGACCTGGCCAATTTACAGTCCTCCCCTCCAGCCACAGTGCGCTCTGTCCCTGCCCAGCTGAAGGGGAAAGGCAGGTGTTGGAGCTGACGCAGCCGAAACTGCTCAACAAGTCTTCCTGGATGTCCCTGATGTCAACAATAGCTGACGTCCAATGTTCCCCACTGGAACAGTTATACTGGTAAGAGGTGGAAAGCCATCTCTTCCCCCAGGCAGCAGGTCAAAATATACAGATAGACATTTCCAAGTTTTGCAGCCTGGTCTCCTTTCTGTTTATTACTCTGTACCCCTGCAACAAGGCTTGCCAGGGCAGCTCTGCAGAATTAAATGCAAGGTACATCCATACCCTCATTTCCCTCCCACTCTGCATCAGTAGGTCATCTAAAAAAAAAAAAAAAAACACAAATAAGCCGTGAACTACCATCCTCATTCTCAGACCTTTTCCAACACACCATGCTAGCAGCTGGTGGTGTTCTCATCAGCTCTTCTACCTGGAACACAACAAGGCTGGGGTAAGCTTTTCTCCCGCTCCGTGATGTTAGGTGGGAACTGAAACTGCTACGTAGCCTGATTCTCCTTCCAGCTTCACATACCAAGGCAGTACAATGCAAGAGGCAGAAAAGCTGCAGAGGCTGGCAAGCCACCACCACAGGAAATCCAAAAATAAAGCAGGAAGGTAGCAAGTGAAATTCCTACCTTAACAGCTGGCCCACTGGAGAGATCACAGTTCAGATACACTTTTGAGATATTACTTCAACAAGAAAAAAAGAGGCAACAAGCATAGCCTAAAGCTGTGCTATACAATCCCTACAAACATATGTGTTTTTGGTACCATGTTTGGGAGACTGATTGGAATTTGAGGCATGTAAATGCTACTAGAGCTTGAATAATTGAAGGGGTATATAACATTAAGACTTCAACACACACTAAAAAGCTGAGAACACAACTATTTGTAAGAAATGGGACTACAGCCCTTCTTCAGCATAAAGTACCAGTGCTGCAGAGCCCAGGCCAATGATGGCTCTTCTGTATTATAACATGGTGTGCAATTTTGCGTATAACTGTATATTAAAACATCTAATCCCTTTAAGCAACAACATTTCATGTGAGTATTTCCCTGAGTACTTGCCTGAAAGCCATTCTATTAAGCACTAACTTACACTCATAAAGCCTAATATACTAACTCACATGAATAAATATGACTTCCTAGTTATTAATATTTTCTACTTCCTACAACCCCTGCCCTCACACACATCTCTCCTGAAAACTGGAAGGAATTTTTCTGAGCACAGATCTAAAGTACGGCACCAGCAGTTGCAGCTGTGCGAGTAAACATCAGAGTGGGCAAAGAACTGCACAGTTCATGCATCTGCTGTACAAGCAGCACCTTGCTCTTACTTTGAGTCAGTGGCTGGACAGATGAGCAAAGGACCACTACAAGTACATCACAAATCAAAAGCAAGGTTTCTAGAATTTGAACATGTAAGGGCTGCTGAAAAAGTGGTAGCTAAGATGCAGTCCCACCACCACCAAGAAAACCCCAGGGAGAATAGTCAAGATTAATTTCCTGAAGAATGGTTCTGTTGGGAAAAGCACCAAGAAGGACTCCATTTCGGACTGATTTGGTACAAAGCTTGCACAGACCAACAAAGTTCCTTGTGGAGGCTGACCACCCTGGGTCCCAATCCCGCCCTCCAAGATGTTTGGCTTTGCTGTTTCTCCCAGGACACTGACAAAGAGCAGACTTTGGCATTACCTGTGCAGTTCTGATTTCCAGTGAAAACATAGAATATGAAATATTGGAATTCCCTGTGTGATGGAAATCCCATTTTTTTGATCCGCCCTTAGATCACAGAGAGAAAAGTTGGATTCAGAGAGCAGTGAGGAAAGAGCAGAACCAAATCTGCTGTCTCCCAAACCCAAACTCCATGTCTGAAAACCTGATACGCTTGGTAGCCCACACCCATGTTCAACCAGGGGCAATGCTGGCAGATGACTTCCTTGTCCCCCCTGCAGATGACATTACCTTTTCATACTAGTCTCATACTCAGTCCTCTGTTTGCTC
Organism: Phaethon lepturus; assembly: GCF_000687285.1. NCBI lineage: Eukaryota > Metazoa > Chordata > Aves > Phaethontiformes > Phaethontidae > Phaethon > Phaethon lepturus. Next base: position 55,105 of record NW_010537041.1, on the reverse strand, counting down.
AGTTCTGTCTTTAGCTCCACCACCAAGCTCTGTAAGGCCCTAGAGCATTTGACAGAGTCTCTGGAAGCTGCAGCTGGGTTGCTCTGTTCACTGCTGCTGCTGCTGCATGCCTCAAACCTGTCGATGCTGTTTTCCAGATCTGCAGTCTTGACCTCACTCTGTGATGGTGAGCCCTGAGTTATCCACTCGGTTTTGAGAGAGCTTAAAGCAGAAGAGTCACTGGCCCGGCAGGCTGGGCAGCTGCTGACTGAGTCCACCACGGAGATTTCACATGATGATGTAGACCACGTGGTGCTGGCCATACTGTGAGTGCTAAGGGAGAGGCTGGATGAAGGGACGTTGTCATAAGTAGAGAGTCTCTGGGAAGAACACGAGTCTTTAACTCGTTCCCCAGAGGCTGTCCGGCGGTGGCCTCGGAGAGAGTATAGTCCATTCATCAACCAGTTCCCACTGGAGGAGAGGTTGGGGATATCTAAGGATGAGCTGCCCAGCTTTGGACTCACAGACCGTGCTCCCTGCTGGCGGAAGGAGTATTTCCACGGAGGCAGTGTCTGCACTCTTTTGTTGGGGCTGGTGGCAGGCTGAGTCAATTTGCCACTGTGCTCTGAAGGCGTGTTTTTCACCACAGGTCCAGGAGTGGCTTCTAGTGCCACAGCATTGCTAGAAGGCAAATCAGCAGGGCTGGGAATGCTGTTCTCTGACCTGGTGTCCTCCTCGGAGATCCACTCCACAGTACTGCGCTGACGCACAGGTCTGATTTCCAGCTGGCTCCCTGGCACATCTGCCTGAGGAACAGCAAAGATTCGCCCCTGTTCACTGATCAGCACTGTCATCAGGTGCTGAACTAGTGACGTGCCTGTGGGGAGAAAACAAAGGCAAGCAAGTTGATGAGACACGGAAAACCTCAGACGCTCAACCCGTGTCTGGGAGATGCCCTGCGAGCTCCTTGTGAGGCAGGCCTGTGGCCACCACGCACTGCGAGGGGTCTGCACAAACTTCTGTGGGCGTTTCTGTACGGGACTGCAAGACACAGGAATTGTTCCCTTTGCTGGAAATGGGGACTGTGAAGGACGCAGGTATCAGTCTGACTCATGAGTGTAGCTGACGAGCAGAGTACAAATGAACACTAGCAACGACAAATAAATTGGCATGATTAAGGACACCTTTGAAGATGACAGAGGAGGAGGACACCTGGAAAAAAGGGCATGACTGTACCACACCAAGGCATGGGGTTCAGAGCCTGCATCAATCTCGGTGCATACATCAATGCAGAACAGCATAGCCCTGTGCAGAGAGGCACGCCACATCCTTTTTGCTGGGATGGAGTACCTCTCTGTCCAGCTTCCAAAACCAGCAGGTTTCCACACTACGTTGCACCCAGTTTCATAGTCTTAACAGGCCCAGAGCTAGTGTTTATTGAAGAACCAGAAATTTCAGCTCAGGCCTTCTGCTGCATTCAGTGTATAGAGAAACTTGCAGAAAGTATGACATCTGTATGATACAGACACCTGCAGAAGGTGTACAATTATTTACACCCACAGAAATGAGTTGTCATTGTTTTCCAGTAGTGGAGTAGACCATTATGAACTAATAGAGACCACCACTTAACCAAACCTAGTACAAAGCACCTTCTACAAAAGAGGGAAAACCTTAAAAAGAGCAAATATGTATGTAATTCTATTTTTAATCATGATCTGAAATAGAGAATAAGACTAACATATTTATGTCTGTCAATCCGGGGAGAGAAATAAACCTCTCTGGAGATAAGGGCATTCCTAACAATTTAGCTGTCAAACTTCAGATATTTCTATTTGAAATTCATGCTTTAAGTTTGAAGAGAGACACAATTAAAGTGCTTTTTGTTGAGAGCTGGCAGCAGTATTTTTCTGTATCAGTTGATTTAGCAGATCTGTATTACCCTAAAGCTAAAAAAATATTATTGAGTGTCTTTCTACTTCTCTGTTATTTCTATTTAAGCAATCTTCTATCATCAACTAACAGTAAAATTAAAACCAACACATTCCCAGTGCTGTTGCTTATGAATATAATGATTAAGTCTAAAAATCCAGTCACTGGATCCCCATTTTTCTACAGTTCAGGTCTGTGCTAATGCAGAATTCCAGGTCACATCACTGTCATATTTTCCTATGATGATTAGGACACTATGAGACCACAGCACCTTTACACCTACACACAGTATGAGTACCTCTGCCATCAGCTGAACTGCATAATGAAATGCCTGAGGTGAACTGAACCCAAACTTGTCATCTGTACCAACTGAACAAAAAGCATGTTGCTGGCCAAGGCTGTACGACTCTTACCAACACTGGCCAGCTGGCCACTAGGGGAAGTCACAGCATCACACAACAGGCTGAGGTTTCAGCTATCCCCACCTTCGTAATGCTGAATAACCCAGCATCTGCTCCTGCACTCCCTTTTTCTCCTCCCCACATTTTTCTATCTTCTCTCCTTCCGGGGGGTCTCAAAGCTACCCTTACTAATATGCCCCACATCTCTGTGGCAGGCTTCAAACCCCTGAACAACTATACTATGTCAGGCCATGCTCTGAAGTTGGCCTGTTACAGAGAGTTGCTGTCTGCGGGGCACACATCTGCAGTGCCTTTCAGAGGTCACCTGTGCAGAGCTAAAGGCACTGCTGCTGCTAAAGTGTAGTAATGCCGGCATTCTGTGAAGGTTTCTGTCACACAGAACACCACGTCAGCTGTCCCCTACAGCTAGGGAGCAGTGCCAGGGCTGAGTTCAGACATCCGGAGCACAGCATCTCCACCTGTGCCTAGTGCTGGACGAATCCATCAATTCTTTGTGCAGGATGCCAAGATCCCACAAAACTTGATGCAAAGACCCTGCTAAAACTTGTACCACAGTACAAGTATTGTGCTCCGCTGCCACCTGGGAAGAGGGGCTGTATTGGGATACGACACCCTACTGTCAGCCAGCCAGAGATCAGGCCTGGGCATTTCCTGACCCATATGGAGGTAGATAGTTTTCAAACTTCAGATTTTTACATCCAAAATTAAGTGATTTTCAACTTATTCCTTGGGTTATGTGATGTTCTGACCCATACACAGCCTGCTCAGAAGACAAAACTTCTAAGACACCTAGTTACAGCCACTGTGGCACAGCAAAAACTACAGTACCTCTTTCATTGCAGAATGGATGTCCTTTACAGGGAGCTGTCTAACCACCAAAATGCACCAATACTGAATGACAGCAGTTTGCTACTTAAATATAGTCCTTCTGAAGAACATCTGAGCTTTCATGTTAGCGGTGGGTTCAAGAAGAGTTTCACATTGCAACTTAGAGCAGGGCAGAGGTGTCTCCATGTAGTGGAGAGACACTCCGGGGCCAGTGGTGAGTGGGATAACAGAGGCCCACTGCTACATCCTCTCACGGGCACCGATGAAAGGGATTGCTTGACTTGTTGCTGACTGTGCAGCCAAGTGAAAAAGCTATCAACAAATGTATGACTTTCAGCATACCCTCGCACCTTCCAAACACTGTTATAACTGGTGTTGTGTTATCTCACAATAGTACCTACCTTCCATCATGGTTACTGGATCTTCCATTTTAGGTCGTAATATATTTGGTCCAAATACTGTAGCCAGGTTCTGGACACTCATCTTGTTAATGCTGGAGTGAGCCTGAACTTCGTCAAGGAACCTTGAAAAGCCCCCCCAGAAAAATGAAAGAAGAAGAGGAATAATAAGTCACTTCTCAGACTATAGGCATTCTGGGGCAGGAACAGTTTTGTCCTGTGTTTATACAATGCTGACACCTGAAATGCTCCTAGGTAGGGACTTAATGCAGCTTAGATACTCAGTAATAACCCCAGATCCCTCCTCGTGTATCAACAAGGGAAGTCGGGATGGTTTCTGCCAAAGGTACCAGCCTAGCAGGGAACCAGCTTTCTACTGGGTATGAAAGTACAGAATTCTCTGATTACACAGATTGACTTCTGCCAGTTTTCGCTTACAGACATAACAGAATTTAAAAGACATTTCACTCATCTCCTCATCCTAGAAATAGCAGCCTGTGCAAAGAGCTTTGCTGCTCAAATCTAACAAAATACAGATAAAGAGGTAGCCCAAATGCTTCTTGTGAATGCATCAGCTGGGCAAACATCAACACAAGAAGATGACTATACAAGCCAGAGAGAGCACATAAAGAAATCCAGACAGACCGGCTATCCGTATGTGTAAGCTGGAAATCAGCAGAAAGTTCTAACGTTAAAGTTTTTGTCATTTGGAACAGTCTCCCAATAGGAGTTACAGCAAGAGAAAGGCTGCAACAAACACCTAAATAGCTTGTACATAATCAGCCAATCTGTAAAAAGGACTACAGGACATGCAAACCTACAACAGCAGGAAACAGGACTCAGCGCCTTCAAAAGCAAACAGTCTCACTCTGTCTGTACTCTGTTTCCTAAACTATTGTTTATTTTTGGATGATTGTATGGGTTTTGGCAAGGAAGAAGTTTCTTGTCATTCTGCACTACTTGGTGAATTTTTGAATGCTTTCTACTTGCGACATGACTTTTCTAGGAGCTCCCATTTTTTCTGCGGCTTTGCCCTGTGGTGGACACTGTGCCAAGACCCAAGAACCTTGCCTTTCCTTTCCTCGGCTCTTCACTTATAAACATGTATAATTATATTCCGCTGCCTCACCCGTTCATGTTCTGAGGTGCTCAGATATTAAAACAAACGGCTATAGAAGCACACAGCAAGGCAAAATTAATTTTTTTAAGCGTTCAAAAAATACGTTTCAGAAATGCCGTCTGTCTGTACACTTGGGAAGGGCTTGACATATCTTGAATAAGTCATGGGCTTAATGTCAGTGTGTGTGTCTACCACCTGCTCCAGATGTGCAAATCCCACTGGTTATAAAGGGGCTGACTACCATGGAGAGTAGAATACAACATGAAGTTCACTACATCGTATCTAGGGTAACAGGCCGTTCCAGCTCCCAAAACACATTCCAGCCCACTTTGCAAATACTGGGAGTGTCAGGAGGGAGATGAGGGGAGACAAGGCTGCGGAGTCCCTGGTACTCTAAGAGGAAGCCGCTCCCAATCCCACTTCAAAACCACAGCTGTGGCCAGACTGGCTATTCTAACTGCATCTGCAACTTGGCTTCTGTCATACATCTTCCAAGTGTGCAGTACCTGGGAAAAAATGCCTTTTTTTACTGGTCTTTAAGTGCTTCTGAAATAAACAATATATTAGTTTCATTCATGCCTGCTGCCAAGGCTGTGGGTGACAGCAATTTGCTTGGCTGATGCTCTTGGATAAACCAAGAGCTTCCTTCAGGCAGGCTGCACATTCATCTCCACATGTTTTATAGGAACAGTAACTTACATGTAAGTGATGTTTGAATATTCATACTTGCAGAGTAAATTATTTGCATTTAAGACTGAGCTTCACAAAACTTAGTGACTTTTCCAAGTGTTAATTAATTTCACTTACTTGCATATGTATTTCAGGAGGTTGTAGTTGGCTTGGGGCAAATTCTTCACCTGTTTAACCAGTTCCTGGGTACCCTGAGGGACAGGAAAAACAAGGAGAACTATTAATATAAATGATGCAAAGAAAATGTGACTTTCCTTCAATACTATAAAATCCTCTTTCCAGAGTCAAAACTGTGAACAACAGATGAGAACACAAGGTGGCTTTGCTTTAAAAAAGGTGTCATTCAGTGGGTTTTTCGTAAGGCACAACACAATGTCCAGAACGTGACTCAGTTCTCAAAAGCAGTGAAAATCCTCCTGTCAACTTTAATGGTCGATGTAGAAGCCCTCAATTAGCAAGGCTTGCTAGTCTTCAAAGTCTGCCCACTGGCATTGGTATAAATGTACCAGCAAATGTGCCTTTTCAGCACCTGGCCTATTTGAAACTTTGAGACACTGTGTCTAGTATAAATACATTGCAGTAATGCTCAAATGAGCAGAGGAGAATTTTTTCTTTAAAAAGCTAAATGACACTCCAATTCAGCTACCTCCTTTTTAATTACTTACTTCCATTTGCAGTCATTCTGAGCTGCAACTTACTTCCTCATAAAATTTCTGTCTTTACATTAAAACCTAAGATGAGACATCTGCTGTAGGAATGACTTAAAACCCTGGAGCTACTTAAATGAAAACCTCTGACTCAGAAGGCTATTATCCTTCCACAGTCAACAAGCATCATTTGCTTGTTCCTTTCAATGCTGCAGTTGCCCTGGAGATTTGCTTATTTTTTGAGACAACTAAACCTTTTGTGGGAAAATAGATATCCACGCACATTTGGGAAGAGTGATAGCTGCTAACTAATGATGGAGAAATTCCAGAAGCAGCTGGTTCCAAGCCAAAGAAGTGCATTTGGACATTCATTTCAAACTTTCCTCAATTTGTTAAGGACTGTTAGGGAGGGAATTCTGTCGGTCAGCCTTTTGCAAGATCTTCCTGATTTCTCTGGTCCAGAGAAGTCAGAAAGATCCAGAGAGCAGTCTGTATTCCTGCCTCCATCCTTAACATCCTGAAGGTATAGACACATTTTTATTCTATATGTCCCAACACAAAAAAGTCCTCTAATAAAAAACTGAAACTTAAAAAAGAATTCTTAAGAGCAATAAGTCCTTTCTAAATCCTTAGCTTAAAACTTATGCCTGTTTAACAGTGACAACAATGGAGACACCAATGAAAGATCAGTCACTTTTGAAATCCTCAATGCTTTTTTTTTTAAACTTCTGAAAATATTTGAATCAAAGACAGCTGCTGCTGATGTGAAGGTTAAGGTCAGTTGTTCAGATCATCCAGCTTTCAAGTGAGGAGTTTGAACTAGAAACAGTTGATCTAACAGACCTAATTCCCTCTTGAATTTTGCTCTGTAACCCCATTTATTTCAAATACAGAAAGGAGGATGGTATTTGGCACTGTATTCCAAGTGAATTAAAGTACTATGGCTCCCCTACATGCAAGAAGGGGATTTGGAACAGAAACTGCAGGCAGTTGTGAACAGCTGGAAACATGACATAAAGGTACAGGACGGTACCTGAAAGAAAAAAAAGGTTCTAAAAATTTATTATCCATGCTCTGTCACGAGGAACCACAGACATGGTATTACACAGAGAGTATCTTCACATTCATCAAGGTACAAACAATTGCCAGGTTAAAAAAAGCTTTCTCCTGCTTCAGCATTTGTCAGCTCTGCCAGATTTGTACCCACCAACCACCTGACCAACAGATGGCAGAAGGCTCAGCCTAGTAACACCACAGCGAAAGTGTAAAGGAAAATGCAGGCTAGAAACTGCTGTGTTATTAACAAATAGTACTACTGATCATGCTTATGGCTGCAGCTTAGCAAGCAACAGAGGCACTGCACTGTCATTCATCATGTTTTTTTGCAGTAATAACTCTTACCTCCTTGAAAAAGCTGCATATCTAATTTACTACAGATGCATGCTTTCCAAGGAGTGATCCCAAAGCCAAGGATTTCGCAATGTGTGTAATAGATCAGCACCAGTTAGGAGCTTCTAGATGGGCTGGAAAACTAGCAACGCTTCAGATGTTCATCCAAATTCAGACCCCTCTTCAAAAACTCAAAGCCAGGTGCTTAGCCCACTGAGCTGCTCTGTGCATCTCTAGAATACAGGCAGCAGTGAAGGCTAAAATACTACCACGCCAAGTCAGCTCAAACTCAAATGAGATTTTAGAGATTTGATGATCTTTCATTCATTCTTACTCTAAAATTGTTTTTCATTTTCAATCCCTCCTCCCAACCAGTTGGGATCAGAATCAAAACTTTTTTTAATGCTGAAGTCCTGCTGAGATACCTGGAGGCCTCAGCACAACCCAAGGTATCTATTATGTTTCTGTTTGCATTCCAACACCAGAGATTAGTTGGGTGCAGAATGAAGAATGAACAGCAGTCTGAATAAAAAATGGAAAACTTAGGGCGGTGCTGGAGTGCTTTTTGCTGCAGATGGAAATTAAGTCAAACTAACATCGTAATAAGTCCTATCTATGGCCACAGTGTAGCAGCATGAGGTACCAACAATTTTATCTGAACGCCTATTTTTAAGTAATTCTGTTTTTGTTGGTGGTGGTGGTAGTGGTGTACAAAACTAAAGAAACTTGTATTTTGAGTCCAAAAGTCTTATTCAAAACTTCCAAAATAGTACTTCAGATTAAAACAATAGATTGCATTTTGTTTCCAAATAATTTTTCAAAATGAAACATTTGATTTTGAAATTCCCTGCTTATCATTTTATGCTAAAAAATTATGGTTTCAATGAAACTACATTTTTCAGCTGGGGGACTTTCCATGTAGGAGGCGAGTCAGGCCCTACAGGCTGAGTATGACTTTGTGCTACATTCTGCTCCACGTGCTACTGTGCACGTACAGCCTCTCCACCCTTGGTGTGTGCGCTCCACCTTCCTTTCTGAAAAATTAAACAGCCCTTGTTGAGGTTCCAGAAAATAGTTTTGTTTACAACAGCAGCTTAACAAGACAACTTTGTGCTATCAGCAGTACCATATTTTGTAAGCTTTCATTTTGGCTTTCTAGTGCTCCTCATCACCATTCTAATCCAAAGAGAATACTGCACTACAAGTCATTTGAGTCTGGCCTTGCTCCCACAAAACCAACACAGATGTTGCTTCCCAAACTGCTGCAGCCTGTGCAGGCAAAATCAGGCAAACTACGTAGTTAATAAGCTGAGCAGTGATATACAATTATGTTTGCCCAACTTGGCAGTGTCTCTACTCTTGTGCAATAGTGCTTAATGGATCCAAAACTTCCCAGTCTGCACATCTTATGACCAAAATTAAACCAGCTCCACTGCCTTGGAAGTGCTGCTGTTTCTTGTGAAATCAGCCGTTGTGCTGTCTGTAACATAGCACCCTGCAGAGGTGCCCGAGCTGACTGAGGATAAGGCAGAAAATGAACAAGTTTTGGAGCTAGTAGACACATACCTCTACCTATTAAAAGACAACACTAGTGCACTGACACACTGATGTGGCTGTGTCCAGGATGCAAATGCATACCCATGCGTGGTAATATGTTGTGTCATGCACAGAAATTTACTTTCTCAGAGTTAGCTAGAGGATACACCATGTCAGTACGGATAGTAGCAAATTTGCCTTTTATCTGTAAAAAACTGACAGATATGCTCTATTTGATGCAGGCAAACAAGCATCTTCCTATGGGCATCGTGAAGGACAGAATCTCCCCAGACCCTTCTGCCATTTGACCTAAAGGTGAACCCCAGACTCTCAGTAAAGAACAATTTTTACAATCCCCACCAGAGACAAAGATGTGAGTGTGCTCTTGAGGCCACACACAGAAAAGGGACAGAACTTACAAACCCTCAGGCCTTTGCTTCTTTAGCTGACACTAGTAACAACCCTTACAGCTTCTTTAAAACTCTGTTTTAGAAGGTGGCACAGTTCCACCCACATTAGACCAGATCCAACGTGCCTTTGCAGTCAGCAAAGAGCTCAGACATCACCACAAGAGGAACAATATGGGTGAAACAGATCAATCATATTGTAAATTATCCTGCTCCTCCCAAGCAGTGAATCAAAATTTCCATGATTGCTACAGACTTGGAGGTTTTTGTCAGCCCCTTCCCTTGCCTGGGAACCAAAGAGAGGAACATCATAAGAAGGTTCTGGCAAAGTATTCATAGCATTATTTCCCCCATTTTGGGATAATATCATAGCCTGCCCTTTCCTCTAAGAAATACAAAGACCATTGCACTGACCAACATCTCATCCACCAAAAACTTTGGGAAGCAGAACATGCTGTTTTGATATATGAAACTGAAAACACAGAAGAAGGGAGTGACTTCATAAAGCTTGCTAATGAGTCAACAGCAAGGCTGGGAAAGAAACCTGAATCTCCTACCTTGCATCACTTGCTGATTATGCTACAGAACAGCTTTGTTCAGAAGAAAGAAGCACCAGGCTACAAGAGTGACTTCAAAAAAGCTCCTGCTTCAAGCAGGAGCCTGTGATATTAACTCCCAATTCACAGCTTCAGGAAAATTCAGGGGAAGGTTCCCAGGAACTTCACTGATTGAAATCAGGACTGAAGAGTGATGAGAAGAAAGCTGTACTACATTGAGTCTTGGAAATAGCCTTCTAGGTAGAAGGAAGCAGCTTAGAAGGATCACTGACCTCTCCCTCATCTTTTGAGAGTAGCTGTCCACAAGAAAGAAAGTCTTCATATTTGGCAAAAGGGATGACAGGCTCTGGCAGCTCTCGGAGGTAAAGCTTCAGGAGGGACGCCACAGTGTGAACATCTGTGTTGCTGCAATAGAGAAGAGAAAATTGAGAAACCCACACTACCCCAAAGCTTGATGCCTTTCCTTGGGGGTGCATCAAGGTCCCTCTCAGGGACAGGGACAAAGTAAGCACATGGAAGGGAGCTGTTCTGCTATGTTTGTAACTATCCAGGAGAGTCTACCTGGGAATGAGGGAAATCCCTCATTTTGTCAAGATATAAATGCATCTCAGGCAATATGGACAGTGGGAGGCATATGCCCATGATACTGCTTAAGGTAGGGCAGTGCTGTGGTTCCTCAGCCAGTGTGGATCAGGAATGTGAGCAATACATTCCAGGCAAGTGCACAGTGATCATGTAGCACTGACAGCGGAGCTCTGCATCCTCATGCAATCACACATAACCTCTGATCATCTCACTGATTCCTCCCGCCTGATACTCTCCCCAGCCAGCACCCACCTGCATCTGATGGGCCAGGCTCCCAAGTGTCCTGATCAATCATTCAGAAAAAAAATGGAGGGAGCTGTATTTCCTCCAGACCCTCTATTGCCATTTGGCATGGCTGCCTGGCTTGTGGGTCACATCTCCTCCCCCAGGCTGGGGTGTCTGCCATTTCCTAGCCCATCTGTTATGCTGGGATATCAGCTTTTCTTTTCTCTCCCACTGCAGGAACTCCTTTTTCCTCTTCTCCCTCCTTTCCTTTAAGTTGGGGTTGAGGTGTCAGACCCCATGATGAAGATGCACCTGCTCTTCCCTATCCATTTCCTATCCAGCTTTGGATGCATGGCAATACCTCTCCCTCATTCCAAGTCTCCTGTTGTACAACTTTGTTAATCTTTGCAGATGTCCTCCTCAAAAGTTTTGACTGTTGGAAGTCTAAACAGATTCTGTCACCAGCTCCCCACTACCCACCATTGCCCTGACATTCTTTAAAGAACTCTGAGGAAAACACATCACTAACCATGGGGCAACAGAGCCTCAAATCCTCATCTCTATCTAAAAGCTGAATCTCTTCTGCTTAGCATGTTTCTAAGCATTTTTGGAATACACAGCTAAAACAAAACAGGAAAAATTACAATAGGAAGCTGCCAGCAGCTACCACTTGCTGTCTAATGCTGATAATGCTATTCCTATTAAACAGCCCCATCATATCTGAGAATACAACAGTTCCACTTGCTGGTTTTCTTCAGTTGATTATAAATGCTTTACAAATGAGGTCAGTACGCTTATTCTTTTTTTCTTTTTTTCGTGAGGAGTTTCAGGCATGGAGGGTGGATATGACTATCACTCAGAAGCAGAGCCCAGACTACAGCCTCAGGTCCACTGGCTGCAGTTACTGTTTCATCCACAAGGCCATGTGAAATCCAGCCAAACTTTCAGTAGCATGGAATTGCAATAGGAGCAGACTGCTGTAGGTACTTCCAAAACAGCAACACCTGGTCTTTCATAGGAATATACATATGCATTTAAAACCTAAATTCGAAAAGCAAACCTTCTAAAAATAAATATTTTAATTATCAGTCATCACAGAGATCCACCACAGGGCAGGCAGGCTCTAGCATTTGGAAGATCAAGCTATCTTGAGTTCTCTGTAGATACAAAAGACATTTAAAAGCACTTGCTGCAACTAGAAAAAAAAAAGATATTCCTTTCACTGCACCTGATTTGGAAACAAGCATATGGATTTCACAGTTGCAGAAAACATTTGCCGCTGCCTAGGTATCCTAGGCTGTACACTGATAGTTTTAGTTAGACGTAGAGAAAAAATTACACTGCTAGGAGGAGAAGCATTTCACTTAGCTGGGGTGGAACTGCCTCTCCCTTGTTGCTATCTGAGACTATACATATCAAAGACCAGAGAACTGGGCCTACAAGTTGCAGTGGACATGATGGAAGGAGCAAAAGACACTCACTGAGGGACCCTCAACTGTCACATTACTAGGCTTGCCTCCTTTAATTCTGTACTGAATGTTGTCGTTTAACACCAGCCAGCTGAAACCAGGACCCTGAACCTTCAGTTATCACATTTCAAATCAACTACCCAAAAGGCAGGCATTCCTTCATGGAGATCTTCACTGCCTCTGTTAAAGGCGAGATTTAGCACTGATCTATTTAGCCAGTGCAAATGCCTATGGAAATAAAGGTGCTTTCTGCTTTAAAAATGCTGGGCGAAGGCTTGGTTTATCTTCATGACAATGAAGTTAGTTTGGATTAGATTAAGGTAAAACATGAAAGTGAAACTGTCATTCCTAAGTAATTCCTTCCACAGATACTCCTGTTCCAGAATATGAGTGTTTTCCAAAACAACTTTGTTACTTCCACATGAATTAAGATAATTCTAATTCTGAACTAGAACACCCAGACATCCAGTTAAAAATACAAAGATTTTGTTTAAGAAAAGATGAAGTGAGACCATTTGATGATTTCAAACTTTATTTTTTCATGAAAATGTCTCTTAAATATTTGACACTTCCATTTAGGAAAAAAATACTGACTGTGGTTAGGAATCAAAGAAAGGAGGACGGGTGGTCTGGGAAGCTGAGAGGAGGGAAGAATTAGAAGAATGTTCCAAATAAACTCTAAGGATATTCTTCCCAGGATGAGAACAAACACTATGCTGCCCATGCGGGACTAGCTCTTCCTGCAACAGTAGGCAGGGATGCTGTTGGCAATGTTGAGACTGGCTGCAGGTCCAGGGGAAGCGATCCCCTAGGTTGACATGCTGGCAATAAACCAGATGCTGCCTGCATCACCTGGGAAAACAGTGCTGCTGAGTTCCAGCAAGAAAAGGAGCCAGATCTCCAAGTCAAGATCCCAGATCTGATCCTACTTCTGGACCTGTGTAAGAGATTGGGCCAGATCTACACAATGGCCTTGGATCCAAATATTCCTGGAGTTCAAGGTCTCTGTTAGGGTCAAGGTCCATTTCTCAAAGCACTATTCAGGTTAGCACAATGCTGACCTTCACTCTGGGTAGCATGTACATATGAGGGAGGGAAGGAAATGTTAGTTACAGAGGACGGACAGATTTGGCTGCAAGGGCCCTGAGAGCATCCACCCTCCTGATGATTTGACTGCCTGGGCTCAGGGCCAACATAGAGATAGTGCAGCTGAGAGCTGCCCCCCTTCCCTCGCTGACCTTGGATGGAGCGCTCTGAGCCAGAGCTGATACTCTTCCTGTAGGAGCAGATATTAAGCTGAGCCTCTACCGTTTATCCTGTGCCTGAGCTACAACTCCCACTGCCCAACAGCCACATCTGTGCCTGGCCACAGACCCTGTTGATCTGGACCCAGACCCTGACTCACGGACCGATTACCTAGCCTGATCTTGGAGCTGCCTTGTCACTATGGACTTGCCTATTGATGACTCGACTGTGCAACTGCCTCTGCCAGCCTTGTTACCACACTCGGCTCCTGGCTCACCTTGTTTTGCAGAGCAGCCGACCTTTGCTGCTCCCTGCCATTGACATGGTCAGTAGGTCAAAAAGGCTGCTAGCATGTCTTTGTACCAGGAGTGACTACATCAACATTTTTATAATGTGAAGAGAAATACAAAATTGCCATTTTTATTTCAGAAACATTTGATTCAAGTTTTGTTGAAAATCAGATATATTCCATTTTGAAATAAGTGTTCCATCTCAGCTGCTGAAATTCTAGGCCAAAAAAATCATTTTGGCCAAGAATTCTTCTGGGGTCACAAAGTTCTTTGTTATGACATGCTGACCAATTCTATATATTGCATGCATAACAACCAGGGAAGATGTGTGAGATGGTGGTGACTATTCTGAAAACTGGTGAAAAAGGAAAGGGAAGAGTTGAGATATTGCTCCTAGGCAGATCCACTGTGGTTTCAGCAAGGGAGAATGCAACATGTGAAAGCAGTAAAACACCTAGTTCACCTCTGTCATATCCATTTCTAGGGTGGGATCCCACCAACTGCTGAGTATGCCTCACACAAATCTAGCGATGCATTTCATCCAACATGTACTTAAGTTGAAACACTGGAGTAGCCCCATCTAGATTAACGGGCTCAATTTCTCCCTCTGTGCAAACACTTAGCTGAATGAAGGCTTCAGTATCCAACACCATATGCAGGAGAAAGTCCCAGAGGCACTTCAAATGAAAAGAACAATGGTGTGGAAAGAACATGTAGACTAGGATAGCCACTGGCCATTCCTGCCGGATTTTACATACCACAGATAAACCAGCCTGAATTTGGTGATGTCAACTCACCTGTCAAAAAGGGGCTTCTCTCCACAGTCAAAAGAATCCTGCAGATCTTTGACAAGGTTGGCTTGGCCAGGCATCCGAAAGAGCCCCTCCTCTGTAAGACCTCGCTCCCGAATAAAATCCACACACTGTTCCACCAGCAGTGGGGCCAAACGCTGGCCATACTTCCTCTCATACTGTACAGTGTCCTCCAATCGCTGTCCAAAGATCCCTGCCAACAGAGAGCAAGAGAGACATCTGAGTGTCAGCTGAAACTCTTCTTGAGCTATTGCTCAGGGCATACAATGAGGGAAGCTTTCACATGGAGAGGGCAAACTCTGTGAAGGTCCAATTTCTAACAGACTCCTAAGAAGAAAATTATTTTAAAAACTAAAAATTACATGCTGAGTGATTTTATTTTTTTAACGCTTAAGAGTGCTTCAAACTATCCCCTGACCTAAGCCAGTTTATATCTCATTATACACCAGGAAGGTGGAATTAAGACTATGTTTATGGTTATTTATGGCTGTGCTGAATCTGAATGAAGTAATTATACTTCCATTGCATCTTCTGTCCCAAGAGTGCCAAAACAAAGGCTACATCGACTTTATGGGACACAATTCCTTTCCGCATGCACCCACGTCTTCGCTGTCAGGCAGTTGCCCTTTAACAGTTTGCAGCTGCCCAGCCCAACAGGTAGCAATCACCCTGTCAGAGGGGGAATGAAAATTAAAACAAAGAGTAAAATGCATGCAAAATACATTGCTCTTCCTGCTAAAACCTGTATGCTCTACTTCTTGCACCTTGAAAATATCAGAAGCACAAGATACCCTAAAAACAGATTGGACATAGGTAATTCTTAAGTCAAATCTATCTGTAGTCACATATCACCAGTTGTGGTGCACTGTCTCTCTCTTCGGGGAAACTGGAGCTCCTGGTCAATACTAGCTGCTGAATGCCACTGTTGGCACCAGATCTTTTTGACTACACAGAGGAGACTCAGGCTATAAAACCCAGAGGTCTTAGTTCAATCCCTGCCACTAGGAGACTGCTCCATCTAAAAGGACAGCTGCTGAGTTGTCTTCTGAATCCCTAATTCTAGCACCCTACAAGGTGTTGTGGAGTCAGGGAGGATAGCATCCAAGTTAACCATATTTTGGTAATAAGAATTCAGTAAGTGAGAGAATCCCAGAATCTACTCAATTTTGGATGAGATCAGACCATAGCATGAAGGAAATTCCATCCAAAGATTGCTCAAAGCAGTAGGAAGCTTTCCACTGATATCAAGAAGCTTTAGATCATGCATTCAGCACTCAGTTAATCCTGCAGGTCTGAAAAAAAAGCAGCATGCAATATTGGAGTTACACTGTGGTCGCAACCAATACCCAGAAGCAGTGTTTAATGGATTACATGCATGTGCTTATACCAGGCCAGGGGATTTGGTTGTTTCTTAAGGCTCTACTTACCTTCCTTCTAGTATTCACATTTTCCATTTTTATTTTAGTGCTATATTCATGGGAGGATGATAACTCCTGGCAGGAGCTCTCCTAACCACCATTTGCTGTCCTTCATGGGAGACATCACGTCAAACCATAGCTGCTTTCTGTATTCAGTCCAACTCCGCTGAATCCTCAGTGAAACAAATCTTATCACTGACATCAGTTTCAACTCCCTGAATGAAACACTCAAGAAGGATCCTGAAGTCCAATTTCCTTTCCATGCCAATTTATTATACATCAGAAGACAGAAACCTTCCTTACACCCCAGCCTACACAACTGCATTACAGTATCAGAGCTGGAGGGCCATGAAGAGTCTGGAAGGAAATTCCCTCCTCATCCTGGCAGGAGAGTATGCCCTGGAGCATGGGAGTGACTTATCTTTATCACTGTAAATATTGGTTTTCTTGTAGAGTAAAGGTTTAACTAGTTCTTGTTTCTAATCTGTTTGAATTTCCACTGAGATGAGTGTCTCTGAAGTCATGTCGTAGGACAGGGAATCTCTTCCTGCTTTTGCAGAGGTTGCTTTGTAATTTCATCACGTAATCCCTGCTGTCGCAATAGGGCACAGCAGAACTGCTTGGTATGTGGGGTTCAGCACTGTCCAAGGGTTTCCAGCACACTTACAGAGGCTGGGCAGCCATGAAAGAACAACCTTCTCAGCCCAGTTTCTCAGGTAACTTCCATATCCAGATCAAAGCTGAAAAAGTGAAGTCCCCGTGGCCTGTTTGTGTCTGCTGATCCTGCTCATAGGGGAGCAACTCTCAATACCGCGTATCATAGTAAGTAGACACAGGAATGATCCAGGCAACAAGAGTTGCAAGCTACGGTGCAGGCACCTCAGCTGTGAAAAGCTGAAGCAGGAACGTGTGTCCTAACAACGCCCCTCATGTTATTCTGCTGATGTCCATTTCTCTCCCTTCCTCCAACATGAATGTTTGATCCTGGGCCACCAGCCAATGCAAACCAAGGTCCTTCAGCATTAGTTACAGCAAGCTGGGGTCAGACCCCAAGCTGTGCACCTTAGAGACAAAAAAACTCGATATCCTATCATCAATCTCTGAGCCAGGCTTCCTCCCACCAGATCCATCTATTTCCTTAAAATGATACATGGTATTCACTCTTCTAGATGCCAGACATACACATTTAGGGCGGTCAGGCTGTGGTAGACGTCAGGGCAATTACAAGATAGCTGCCCTGTTTTCTCAAACCTCTCTTTGCTGAATAACAGCCCTGTTTCCTGAAGTCTAGAGAAGGCTCTGGGAAAGAGGTAAATGCTCTGCACTCCCCCAGTATAGAGCAGAGATGTTTTTCCAGAAGCCCATGTTCTTGTGTTCTAGACTTAACTCAGAGCACGGACAAAGGCAGTGTCAGACACACACATATGCAAGCGCACACAGAACAACTGTATGCATAATCTCCACTTGAGGTGCGAAGCTTTGTCTACTTTTCCCTAGCCTTGGCTGGCCTGTGGTCAGCAACATGCTCTAATACGTTTCAGGCAACATCAATGCTTGCCTTCCCGGGCAGCTTGGATCACAACAGCAGGAGCTTTCTGTAAGTAGAATCAACACCAGCGACTCCTGAGTAACAAGCTGACTGCAGACAGAGACCACTGACACAGCGGTTAAGGAATGTGGCACTTAAGATAACAGATAGAGATAGACGGGTGACCTGCTTTGAGATTCAGAAGGAGCAGCAGATGGACCTTTCACAAGCACAGTATTAACATTGCTGTGGGTGTCTGCTGCAGAACCAGATGCTGGGGACCCTATCTTTCCCCCTTCTCAGGCATGGAGGTTGGTAACGCCTTTTTTCCCTGGATGGAAATAGTGATCTTTGGAGGAAACAAAGGCACTGTAATATTCTTTTACTACAATACTGCTCACCTCCCTTCACACCATTTCAAATAGGTAGCAAGAAAAACCAGCCGTGAAACCAAGATTGACATGACTGAGAATGAAGCTGATCTACCATATGATAAGTGAAAGGTGCTGGCACAAGCATGGGTTTCTTCTTGTGTGACAATGTGTGCTGAAGGGCTGTGCAGGTGAGATCACACAGCCCTCAAAGGTCATTTTTTGCTGAGGGGAGGAAAAGACCCTGAAGCCATTGCCAGGATGAAAAACTTCTCTCAGTCCAGCTCTCTTGGCTGCCTCTTACCTTGGTTTGACAGCCCAACTCCGATTG
>NW_010537041.1:30394-36898 GCF_000687285.1 Phaethon lepturus | reverse complement strand
TTCCCTCAACCCTGAACCCTAATTTTCCAGGAAGATCCTAGAAGAGGTCACCAAGAATTGCACAGACAAAATCTTTCACCCAAGCCAAGTCTGCTGGTAGCTGCAACCTTCCCATTGCAGCCTCAATTACACTGCAGTCCTATGCTTTTTCTTTCTATCTTAGCCATAATTTTTTTTTTTTTTTTGCTGAGCCATAGACAAGGACCCCCCCAGATGCTGCTCAGAAGGAAGATTGCTCCGAGGCCAAGTCTTTTGGCAGCAAGAGCATTAGGGTTGGGGTTTAGAGAGAGAAAGCATAAAGCTGCAGTTAGAGTGGGGCTGGAAGGTTGGCCTTGGAGAAATCGTTCATCGGTGCAGTGGCTGCAGAAAAGGAAATTAGTGTTATGGTTCAGAGAAGAGCAAGCTAAGAGCTATCATTGGAGTGGGACTGGAAAGGGACTGTCAAAGGCAAGTTGGAGCTGCTGGCAGTTCTAGGCTTGCGGAAATCTTTCATCTGGGCATCTGCTGGTGGGCCTTGATGAAGTCTACTCTCAGGAAAATTACGACTAGGGCTCTCACAGCTACACTGGCAAGAGACATAGCAGATGCACTTATTTCAGTCTCTCAGGACTAAACAGGGCAGACTGAGGAGGTGATGTCCTGCTAGCTCTGTAAAGCTCATCTCACTTCAGCTAGGTCTCAGAAGGGCTTGTAAAACTGATGTAGTAAAACATCCCTGAAACTACCAGGATGTGACAGCATCACTGGGCTGGACAGGGACTGCCCTGCCTTGCAAGGAAAAGCTAACGTGGAGCCAGTCACACACAGCCTCATCCGCCAGCTCCTCAAGGCGCAGGCCTGTTTTTAATCACTGGGGCCTGCAGCTCAGACTGAACTTGGCAGCGCTTCACTCCATTTGATGATCCTGCTGGAAGACATTAAAGCCTTTCTCTTCATTCAGAAGAAGGGGAGCCAGTGCCATCCAGTCACACTCCCAGACAGAGTTAGGCTGGAAATAAAAGCTACTAGCAATCCAAGGGTTAACTTTCTTTCTCATACCCTTATCTATAGCTAGGCCCTTTTGTTTGGTTTCAAAGCAGAAAAAAAAAAAAAAAAACAAACCCACAACAGTGCCTGGGACTACATCCTTAATCTCAGAAAGATTCAAGAGATACTAAAAAAATGGGCTAGTAGAGCTACAGATTTTCTTTCCTCTACTCCAACAAGCTGCCTCTGTTCTTTAAAGATTTAGGTGGCTCTTTGTGGAAAAAGCAAGCCAGGAATGATGTACTGACTAAGACACAGACAGGCTCTCTGTCCTGGCCTGAATAGCTCACCCACCAGCTCCAGGCATACAAAGCCTATACATCCAGCTATGCTGTCCAGACATGCAGTGGGCAGGAAAATATATGCTCCCTGCTTCATTTTTCCTCATCAGAGCTCTGATTTCAACCAAAATAAACTAAAGACAGAGATAATAAAGTCACTTCTTGAGTAGATTTTCTTTACGGGGAGGACTGAGGACTCCGTATGTGCTTAAAGTGGGAAAAGTCCAGGCACACCTACGTCAGCTGTATGTACATCTTAGTACACACACATTAAAAGATGTGCAGGAAGATAATCAGGCACACACCTGGGTGCTGCTATAGAGCAGTACATACACCCGCGCATGGATGTGGTGCCTCACAGACAGGCAGTTTACGGATGTAAAGATTGTGTACGTGCTCACCTGCACAGGTAAGCGTCTGCTTTAACCTTCCTACATTCATGCTTAGGCTTCCATTTATCTGTCCCTCTCACACATGAAAGCACTGAGAAAAAATCATGGGCAGACATTCAGAAATGCATATGCTGCCACAGCGCAAAACACACACAAACCTATAACTATTTTTTTTTTTTCCTCTCCCCTGGCCCACCCAAGCACACACTATGTGAATTCCTGCAGCAGCAATTGAGAAAGGAGTTCCACATTAGGAGGTGTATGTGCCTAAGAAAAGATAGTCCCTAACAACTAAACAGCCCAGCCAGACAAAGCATGCAAGAATGGGGGAAGGGAAAGGAAGCGACAGATAATTAGGAATCATGAGAAATTGATCAATTAACTTGCCCAAGGTCACACAAATGGGTCTGTGGTAGAACTTGGTGCCTTCTGACCCCATTCCCCACAAAGAGCTGCCTCCATATACTAGGAGCCAATTGCTCTCATCCATTTACATCCATTTAAATATTCTGTGTAAAAGCAAACAGAATCATACCTCCCCAGAACTATCTTCAAGGGCCAGCTTGGGACCTGGTAGTATTTTTAGCCATCGACTCGGTCCTTCCCACTTTTTCCCCCTTTGAAAAGCCAGCTCCTTTCTTAGATTCTTAGCTTCTGTCTGAGGCTAAGCTCAAATATCTGCTTTTCCTCTAGGAAAAGAAAACCATAACAAATCTAAACTCTGGAAAATCATCTCATACCTCTCGTTCTTGTGCAGCACTCCGCTACATGACAGGCGCTGAGCTTCAAGCAGAAACCAGGCAGTGTCAGACAGCAGGAGCGGCAGAGAAAGAAAGTCCTGACTTCAGGCATCAGACACATTCTGAGTCCCAGCACTGGCAGCTTTCCATTCACCCAGCGCTACAGAGCGGAGAGCAGCCGATCTGCCCTGGGAGATAATCTCGGCAGCACATCTGGTCTTAGCTCCGCAACTCGGCATTAATTATGACTTGTGCAGAAAGCATTTGAAATATCCAATGAGATGCAGAGCTCCCCGGCTCCCTCCGCACGGGGAAGGAGAGAGGAGAAAGACAGGCAGGTAGGGTCTTGCCCACCCTCGAAGCTGCTGCCAATGTAAACAGCAGCTAAGTATGGGTCACAAGTTTTAACAAAGGCATCCCCCATCGGCTCTGTAATATATTCATGCTCTAATTGCTTGTCAGATCTATTCTAGATAGCTGGAAAAGCTGAGCAACAGTTGCTGTCTGCATGCCACACTCTGGATCCCTTCCTGATACAGGCAATGTTAGTTGTGCTGCAGGCAACATAGTGCCCTGGTCTGGCCTCTGATCTGCTTGCAAAGCACCAGAAGCAGAAACCTCATTTTTGGAGGGGAACATCCCCCCACCTTAGCCTTAGTGTGCTCTGAGAGTACCTCCACAGCTCTGGGACATGTTGGAAAGTTTTGCACTGCTTAGGAAAAACTACAGTCTTTGACCTGCGCACCTTTTTGGCTTACAACCTCTGTTTTAGACCTTTACAGAGAAGTTGCCTGACGATGAATAGCTCAGCTGAGTAACTGGTAGGGGAAGGAACTACAACCTCCTTGCATGTGAATCAACCCCTAAGGACTCGCTTGCAGGAAAACATTCACCCCCTCAGCTCCTGCTCACAGGGTAAGAAGCCTGTAGTTAAGAAAAATGCTTATCACACAATGCCCATGCAGTTATACAGAGGTCAGCCCTCCATCCCATTTACAAAATGCACTCATGTGACTGTAGATCTAGAGCAGTCACCACCCAAAGCCTTTCCATCAAGCTTCTGGGGAATTTTATCAAGTTTGGCTAACTTCATCTCCCTCTGCAGGAAAAAAAAAAGCTCTCCCTGTCTGCAGCTGCTCATCCTGTTTGTTAAGCTTTGGCTATTAAAATACCATGTGTGTGGTCACTGTATAGACCACACTCATGTGAATTTAGTGGCCCACCACTTTCTTAGCTATACTGTGGCTCAGTTTGAGCACAGGTGTCAAAGAAGATACTGACCCAGTAGTCAAGCTCTGAGATTCCAGTCACTGAGGCAGTGTGTCCCACAACTCGGGAAACTTGAGATCAATCTCTGTCTCTACATTCTCCGTTTTGATCAAAAGCTCCTGAAGAAATGTCTGTCTCTCACTACAGGTGAAGGCAGTACCAGGATTGAAAGCTTCAGTTCTTGCAAGGCAAGGTAGTAAGGTACTCCTTAGCTATTCAAGGTATACCTTGAGTAGCAAGGTATTGCACAGCTAGACACCAGAAGCCCAGACAATACACTAGACAGTAAAGCCCACTAAAGAATATTTGGAAAGTGATGGAGATCCTTAAACAAAAAGTACAAATGAGATCCTGGGTATTCTTCACCCTTTATATTATCCTCTCTTCCCTCGTGGTGAACACAGAAGGCTGCAGGTTAGGGAGAGCCTGCCCACAGTGCTAACTGGTGAGCAGGACCAGTCCTCTTCTGAATGGCTGAGACACCATCAGGATTTTTGGCACTATTCCCTGGAACAATGCCTCAAAATGTGTCACGTCTGCTAATAACATTATGGAGCCTGGAACTCAATGTTTGGGATGGGAGCCCAGGAGATAGCAAATGCAGACTTTTATTCTTCCATTCACTTCTCCATTTCTGTTTTCCATCTCTCAAAACGCAAGAACAAGGAAGTATCCAATGAAATAGAGAGTCATGCTGTTTAACATGGATATTGATATACCAAAAGTATAATTAACCTGTGAAATTCACAGCCTCTCTGTGGCCAAGGACACAGAATGAGTCAAAGCGCGATTAGACTTCAGCATAGCTTATAATACTGTGAGTTGTATGAGAGATGACGAAGACGATGTAAACTTCTACAAAGAAAGAGCAAACACAGCTCTCTGGTGAGAGGAAAAAAAAAGCAGAAAGAGCACATGCGAGCTCACAGGAGCATCACAACTAAAGCATAAAATGGCAGCTGCTTCAGCATTGTTTCCTGCACGTGGTAACTCTGCAGCTAGAGGTGTCCCGTGAGAAGAATGCAACATTGTGCTGCATGTCTACACACTCCACAGTTATCACCTATCTCCTCATATGAAACAATTCTCAATCACTTTCAAAGCATTGTGTTAAAAATCATGCATTAGACCACAGGTACAATGAGACTGGAATAAATATATATATATAAAATTTGTCTTCTGTGTTTTGAATTTCCAGGTCACACTTGGATCCTGCTTTCTCTGTTAACCACATTTTTCAAAAATGAAATCCAAGATTCACACATAATCACTGGACTGCAGGGGCTGCAGACTCCAGAAGTATACTTGATACTGCAAGAATAGCAATAAAATCCAGAGAGCTGGCTGCATTGCATATAAGCTACCATCAAAAATTTCACCTGGAGATCTCCCCATACACATATGCCAAGGAGAGAAGGAGTAATGGAGACTGAACTCCCTCTTTCCTATTGGTCTCAATTTGTTTAGCTCTAGAGAAGTTTACCACTGGGTGGCTCTTATTTTCCTAAAGAAGAACTTCAGTTTCTAAAACTGTTTAGTGAGTAAATCCCACATGAACTTACTGCTGGGGAGCTGGAGGCATTTTCTTTCCTGGTGTCATTGTGTAGAGAGAGTCCTAGTAATGTTCTCACAAGCTAACAGCACCACAGTTATTCTGCTGCAGGTACCAGAACAGGGAAAAAGCATCCTGCCTGTGCGTGTCACTACAAGTCTTGAGACTGGCTGGGAAGTTCACTACAGCTCACACAACCTCTGAAAATCCAGGCATGTCTCAGGCTTGGCATCTAGCTCAGGTCAAATTCAGTCTTGAATCTAGTTGCAACAGACAGGAATGGTGAACCTGCATGAACTCAGAAAATATTCCTCCTCATCTCTGATTGTGAGCAAACTTGTTGGCTTGCACAGCTCTAGCAAGTGCCCATAGGGTGCGGGTATTTTTAGACACTGGCTTACACAGTGTATTAGCTAATATACAGGTATACTCAAGTGGATCTGTCTGAGGGAGCTCAGATCTAGGAAATTGCTTTGTCTATTGGTACAGAAAGAGCCTAGTATCAAAGTTAGAATCAGAGCTGAAGTTCCCTAATTTTCAAGTAAGTTGTACCTTGTACAGGCTCATTTTTTTAACCCAGGCAAACATGGGCACTTGAACATCCCCTTGTACTGTTGAAAGCCAGCAGTGAAATGGCTACAGGTGATCAGTCACAGGGCTGAATCCAGCAAGAAGGGCTTCAACAGTATGTCCCATGTACAGAAAATTTCTCTTCCAGTTTCCTCCCTCTCTAAACACTTTGGACAGATCCTTCTCTGAATGAAATTATGTCCCCACACCCCTCCCCTGTTCTGGGCTGGGGTCTCAACCTTTACTGGTAGAATGAAGTCTTTTAAGAATAAACAGGCTTCTGCTTACTGACCGATAAACCTGTTCACCCTAGGTGAAAAGGTTTGCAAATAGTTATGTACATCTTTCTATCACAGTAGATTCTGCCTATCCTGTGTGAGGTGTCTTCCCATTTCTCTAAAATATGTCAGGAAAGGAACTGACTGAGCAGCACTGTAAATTACCCTGCTGTGGACTCTGAGCAGTTTATGCTCTGAATTGAGGTTATAACTGTTTGCTTACAGAGAAAAGATGATAAACAGACCTAAACATCACTTAACCACAGCATTATGAATCCAGAGCCAAACCCCTGTGTTTATTGGTCTATTTCTTTCTAAAGAAAGGCAAGAAACAGTTACTGAACAAAACACCAAGAGCAACAAAAAAATGCCTTTTAGCAAGCAGTGATCTGGACA
>NW_010537041.1:24360-30363 GCF_000687285.1 Phaethon lepturus | reverse complement strand
CCCTACAACATAAGAACATCTTTTACAGAACTTTTTGTTTACTGACTCTTGCACATGCCTGTCTACATTTAATAGATAGCTTCCATAGATTTGTCTGAAGCTATGTCTGTAGAAAGCATCTGACCAGCAGATCTTCTCTTTCAAGTGCACTGCATGTTGATGTCCCCACTGCACAAAAGCGTTTTAAAATAATTCTGGGTGTTAGGAAGTAAAAAATAGTTATGACAGTATAATTTTTGCCACCAGCGTCTCATCACTAGAGAAGGATGAGAATTCCAGCTGTGGGTTCAAATGAAGGGATCACAGAGTCTGAAACCTGTTGCTGATCCTTGTTTCTAGTACAGAATGAAACAAGCCACCTGGATTTCTGGCCATCCTGGAAGCTGTCAGGGCCCGTTATTTAGATTCTCAATCAAAATTTAGAAGACCATCCCCTTTTATCAATTCAGAAAAAACAAACAAGCTTATGTCCTCAAGCCTTCCCATATCCCAAGCCTGAGAGGCTGATAACGTAAGCACTATCAGTCACTGAGAAGACAGGATCAACATTGAACACATGGGTGCTTATCCAAATCAAACTCCATCATAAATACCTCTGTCAATCTGTAACCTGCAATTGTAAAACTCACTATCGGGTAAATTGTGTATGGTTTCACTTTGTTGCTTCCTCAAACTCAATCAATGATGAAAATCTGTTATCTAATTCCCACACATTTACCTTTTTCTTCCACTATCCAACTAAAATCCTCGGTCAATATAAAGCGTAACTTATACCTTCACCACCCAAGCATAAGGTTATGGTCTAAGTTCTAGCAACAGCTGAACCTGACTGGCTGTGCTTGGGGAGGGGGTGGCACTTAGCTCCAATTTGTAAAAATTAATAAAACATTTCAGTAAATCTGCTAGTCTTTCAGGAACACTTCTAGAAGAGTTCAAGGGCTGAATGTTCCCTTCCCTGACCTGCAACTCAGAAGAATGGAAGAGGAAACTACAAAACCAATTATGTGATGATGGAGAATAAAAAAAGAAGCAACTTGAGGGGTAGAAGGGCAACCTTTAGAAAGGAGATAAGAAAAGAGAAATGGTGAGTTTCTTTGTCCTCAGCTCCTAAGTGGTTAAAATTGCAACTTGCAAGGAGCAGGCTACCATTCCCCTTTAGTAAGCACATATCCTCATAACATTCATCAAAGGACTAATACAGAGAAATTAAAATACTTGCCTGCAAGCTGAGAAACACCACAGGAAACATGTTTGTCCCATTAATCATACACTGCCAGGACGTGCAGTGAGAACCATCAGTATTTTAAAGACTGTCAGCTCTCAAACATCAAGCATGAATCTAATGATTACAGGAATGGTCTCACTGAAAATCCACCAGTGCAGGAGGTGATACTGGTCGGACTAGACGCTACAGGCAGTAGCCACCAACGATGCAGCAAATGCACAGCCACTACAACCTCTTCGTGGCACTTACTAGCTGAAGAAATCAATCTGTTACAAAGCAAACATAAGCTTTATCTAAGGCTGGGTTGCTTTCAGCAATACAATGTATATGAAGCTAATTACTCCCTCCAGAACTTTTTCTTTGATAGCCCAGGTGGACTTATCTTCTATGAACCCATCTAAATCTATTTTAAATCCATTTATTATTTTTGTTTCCACATTGTGACAATGAGTTTCATAATTTAATTGTGCACTGCACAAAACACTTTTTTTTTTTTGTTCAAACCTCATGACTGTGCAATGTTGAAATCGTCATGTAATTTTATCCATCAGACCTTCCTGCAATTTTCTCTTTTCCAAGACCCTTTTCAAAGTCATTTTTTTGAGGGAAGAGCTTAAGTTGAATAGATTTTACATCTTAATTACTTACACACAACCTCTGGAGTACAAGACCAATTCAGGGCAGAGCTTGTATTAAAAATTCTACCCTGAGTTTGAAAGACCTTTCCTAGCACAAATTTCATTCAAACAGAAACATTCCCACGTGATGTTTCATTTTATCAGATCAGCATTTCCTAACCAAAAGACATCTCATCAAGCAAATCCGGTGAAAAGCTTTACCCTGCTCACCTGCAAATGTAACAGAAGTAATTTCTGTTTGTAGTTTTTCCTCTATCTGCTATCTGGTTGAACAGAGGCACCGAGAAGGATTCTTGCTCAGTTGCCTGTCATTCCCCAGCTCTATATGCCTGCTCTGTGGTGCCCAGGACTGCCCATGATAACAAAATACTACAGATCTATTCACCTGATGCCAAACTGCATTATCCTTCAGAAGCCACTGGAACTAGGCTAGTTAATGACAGCTAGCGATACGGCTTTGCAGTGCAGAACTTGTGCTGCTGCTTGGGGTTTTTGAAACCAGTAGCAGGGGACTTGCTCCTCTGGCTGCACATGCCCTGACACGGTGCTCTGAGAACACCCATTTCTGCTCTGGGATGACCAGGCTACTGCATGGTCTCCACTCAGCGCCCAGATAAGCTTGGGCATTGGTACTGAATATCACTCAAAGCCTTTAGCAGCAGCTTTAAAGGTGAAATATAAGCAAGAAGTGAACTAAAGAGATGTGAAAGTTACGCATTTTACATGGAAGTGGAGCAGGCATCTGACTTCTAAAGGCAGGATCTTCAAAAGTCATTAAGGAGCACCTTTTTCCCTCGACATGCTCTAGTTTTGCTTTTAGATATACACCCTTTCCATTAAGTGTTTATACACACTGATAAGAACCACTCTGAACCTTCTCTTCTGCAGGCTAAACAATCCCAGCCTTCTCAGCTTCTCTTTGTATTTCACTTGCCACAATCCTTTAATCATCTCAGTGGCCTTTCACTGGACTCACTCCAGTACCTTCTTGTCCTGGGGAGCCCAGAACTGGACAGAGCACTCCAGATGAGTTCTTACCAGTGCTGAGGGGAAGGTTCATCTCCCTCACAACCTGCTGGCAATGCTCTTCCTAATGCAGCCCAGAAATCTGTTGGCATTCTTTGCCACAAGGGTGCATTGCTGGCTCATGTTCAACTTGTCCAACAGCATCCCAGGTGCTCCTCTGCAAAGCTGCTATCCAGCCGGTCAGCCCCCAGAATGTACTGTTGCCTAGGTTTATTCCTCCCCAGGTACAGGACTTTGCATTACTCTCTGTTGAACTTCATGAGGTTCCTGCCCACTCATTTCTCCAGCCTGTTGAGGTCCCTCCGAATGATGGCACAACCATCTGATGCACCAACCATTCCTCCCAATATCATCTGCAAGCTTGCTGAGAGTGTACTCTGTCCCATTATCCAGGTCATTAATGAAGCAGTTAAACAATACTGGCCCCAGTATCAGCCCCTAGGGTGTGTCACTAATGACTGGCCTTCAGATGGACTTTGAGCTGCTGATCACAATCCTTTGAGAGCAGAAGTTCAGCCAGTTTTCAATACAGCTCACTGTCCATTTATCTATTTTGTACTTTATGAATTTTTAAATGAGGGTATTACAGGAGATAGTGTTGAAAGCCTTGCTAAAGTCAAGACAAATAATAGTCACTGCTGTTCCCTCATCCACCACTTCATTACAGAATGCTATCAGGTTTGTCAAGCATGACTTTCCCTTCATAAATCCATACTCCCAGTCACTTTTTTGAGGTTAATATGTTTGGAAATTATTTCTGTGTTTGCTCCATCTGGGTTTGTTTCTCTCAGCAACAGAGGTAAGGCTGACCAATCTATAGTTGCCTAGGTCCTCCTTCTTGAGACAGGAGTCTTCAAGGACCTCAGCCAATCAACAAGTCTTTTCAAAGATTGTTAAGATTGGCCTTGCACACTGGCCAGCTCCCTTAGCACTTGTGGATGTATCCCAGCAGGTCACATGGACTTGGGTATATCCATTTTCTTTAAATGTTCCCTAACCTGATTATCCTCTATTGAGGAGAAGTATGCCTTGCTCCAGGCTTTCCCACTGGCTTCACGGGTTAAGGGAGTGATGAAGACAAATCTTACCAGTAAAGTCCAAGGAGAAGGAGGCATTGCATACCTTGGTGTTTTTTATGCCCTTTGTCATCAAGTCTCCTGCCTCTTTTAGTAGTGTGCCCACATTTCCCTGGTCTTCATGTTGTTGTTGATATGCCTGAAGAAGCCTTCTTTGTTGAACTTCAGAGCCCCCACCAGATTCAACTCCAGGGGGGCTTTAGCTTTCCTGAGTCCATTTCTGCATGTTAACACAGTTTCCTCTATATTCTTCTTAGGTCACCTGTCCCTGCCTCCACTTCTTCTATGCTTCCTTTTTAGGTTTGAGCTTTGTCAGGATCTCCTTGTTCATCCATGCAGGCCTTTGCTTGGTTTCCTGCACATGGGGGAGGACTGTTCTTGAGCTTGGAGGAAGTAATCCTTGAAAATCAACAAGCTCTGCTGGACCCCTCTTCTCTCCAGAACCATATCGCATGGAATTCTTTGAAGCATATCCCTGAGAAGGCCAAAGTCTGCTGTCTTGAGGTCCAGGGTCATGATCTCTTCATTTGCTTTGCTGAACAATGCCTTCAGAGCAGCTCTTTTACAGATAGTCATAGTGACCTCAGGCACGTTACCTGATTGCTCAATACATCAGATTCCCCCTTTTCAAAAACTGAGGACAACAGCCCTTCCCTACCTCAAGGCTATGTAATGATGGCAAAATGTGTTGGTCATAAAGCAGTAATAGAAGCCCTAGATAATCTGTTAGAGAAAAGTTAGAAAAAATAACTTAATCAGATTTCAAAAACAGATCTTAAAACTTTCTCTCTCAGTTTCTATATCCACAAGTGTACCCTCTGTTTGTGGTACCTTTGCCTGGGGTAAGGCTAACCAGCACCTCCCACAGACGGTTCATGCGTCACCTAGTCTGAGGAAGATATCTGAGCTCATCTTTCTCTTCCTCTTCCTTTGGTTTGGCCCATCTCCCAGCATGAGACAACACTGAAGAGCAAACACTGATAAGCTGCATCAGGCACCAGCTGTCCCTGTGCAGAGATAACAGCACATATCAGGCATGAGGCACATCTAGCACCACTCCCCACACACCTGTGGGAGCCTGCACAGGGGAAGCCCACCCTGCCACCTAGTGAAGGGGCTCTTCTTAGCCCAGCCAGGACTCCCAATTTAGACTATGATTCTGGGTGAGTCCTCTAGCAAGACAGGGAGCAGAAACCTCCTCTGTCTTCACACTGGACAGATAATAAAAGCCACCTCCCTCTTCTTCATTACTGTGGTATCTTTGCATCTTAAATTCACTGATACAATTCTATGTTCTTGATGCTCTTACTAGAAAATCCCCGTCTTATAGGTGGAAAATTAAACCCTAGACTCCCAAGACTTAACAATATACCCTAGCTCCTAAACAGTCTGGCATCCTGGTGGACATATGTCTAATACCAGTATTTGACCCTTCCAAACAGTCATGTTTTGCTCTCATGCAGATGTTATCTGAAAGACATTTACTCATCTAAAACAGGATCCCTAATTAGACTTATGTAGGGCTATTCTTCCATTACCTATAATGACATTGAGGCAGGTATCAAATTACACCTCAGAGACTTGTCCCCTAGTTTGCAGCTCTCCCCTTAATACAAGACATGGTCTGCTTCCAGCAAAAACCTACTCTGCACTGTTTTGCTGGCAAAAGAAGAAAAAAATCCACACATCATGGTTTATCTATATGGAGAAGTGGACTGGAATTAATGATAGTAGAGTGGTTTCCACAGAATCATAGCATGGTTTGGACTGGAAGGGACCTTAAAAATCATCTAGGTCCAACTCCCCTGCCATGGGCAGGGACACCTTCCACTAGACCAAGTTGCTCAGAGCCCCATCCAACCTGACTTGGAATGTTTCCAGTGATGGGGCATCTACCACCTCTCTGGGCAACCTGTGCCAGGGTTTCACCACCCTCATTGTGAAAAATGTCTTCTTTATCTCTAGGCTAAATCTACCCTCTTTTAGCTTAAAATAATTACCCTTTGTTGTATCGCTACAGGCCCTGCTAAAAAGTCTC
>NW_010537041.1:3504-23874 GCF_000687285.1 Phaethon lepturus | reverse complement strand
GCCCTTGTAAAAAGTCCCTCTCCAGCTTTCCTGGAGTTCCCCTTCAGGTACTGGAAGGCTGCTATAAGGTCTAGCTGGAGCCTTCTCTTCTCCAGGCTGAACAACCCCAACTCTCTCAGCCTGTCTTCACAGGAGAGGTGCTCCAGCCCTCTGATCGTCGTTGTGGCCCCCATCTGGACTTGCTCCAACAGGTCCATGTCCTTCTTATGTTGGGGGCCCCAGAACTGGATGCAGTATTCCAGGCAGGGTCTCACAAGAGCAGAGTAAAGGGGAGAATCACATCCCTCAACCTGCTGGTCTCACTTCTTTTGATGCAGCCCAGAATATGGTTGGCTTTCTGGGCTGCAAGTGCATGTCGTGGGTCATGTTGAGCTTCCCATCAACCAACACCCTCAAATCCTTGTTGGCAGGGCTGCTCTCAATCCATTCTCTGCCCAGCCTGAGAATGTATTTGTGCTTAGGATTGCCCTGACCCACGTGCAGGACCTTGCACTTGACTTTGTTGAACTTGTTTCCAGGAGAATCTGCTCCATGATCTTGCCAGGCACAGAGGTGAGACTGACTGGCCTGTAGTTCTCCAGGTCTTCCTTTTTTCCCTTTGTAAAAATGGGAGCTATGTTTCCCCCTTTCCAGTCAGTGGGAACTTCACGAGACTGCCATGACTTCTCAAACACGATGGATAGTGGCATAGCAACTTCATCTGCCAGTTCCCTCAGGACCTGTGGATGCATCTCACCAGGTCCCATGGACTTGTGCACTCAGTGGACTGGACTTTTCTCAGTGGACACTTTTTCAGAGCCCACCAGTTAAAAAGTGACTGTTCCTCCTGAATGGAAAAACCACTTATGGAGCTCTTGCAGCATAATTTACTTTGTCACAGGGTAAAGCCCTCTGTGTTTGCCTAAGGGAAGCACATCCCTTCCAACAGCTTCACCTCCCATCCATCACAAGGAACTGATGAAAGCTTAAGATGAGGAGGAGGAGAAATTAGGAGAAAGTAATGGAGAAAGAAAGGGGCTGTGACATGCATTTCTGGCAGAGGAGCAAAGAACTGCTCATGGCAAAAAAGAATATGTAAACAGAAAAAAAAACAAACACAAACATAACACAAGATTAACACAGCATGATGCTGTCCCCATGCGGTGCTGGTCGTGTGCTGAGCTGTAAGAAAGAATTATGCCACGGCTTTCAACTCAAGCACCAAAAAACTCAACTTTTGTACCTCATGGGCCAAAATTTGGTCCTGAACACATTGTGTTTCACATCTGATGCAACACAAAAATGAGGAAGGCATGCCAACTGAGAGGTGAGCAGATGGAAAGGGATTTCCTTAAAGTATCTGTATTTCTTCAGACTAGAAGTACAGCCTCAACGCATAGGTACAGAGTGAGAAATTAACTCTTCTCCCACCTACTACGCTGAACACTTTCAATGCATCCACCTTTGGAGGTCACTGGCAGACTCATTCTCACCCGAGTCTATAGCCACGAACACTTTGCAGGTAGTGCTATGGCACTGCTACAAGCACTCCATGTTAAAGAGCAGCTGCAGAACAGCATGACTGTTAGGGCACAGAGGGACTCTCCAGATAAACTTCTGGTGATGTAAACTCAGAGAAAAATTGGTTCATCATGGATGTAAGAAAGATCATAGGGAACAGTTTTAATCATCCTCTGTCAGAATGTGCTCCAAAACTCACTTTTATCAAGCCACTGTGACAAACTTCATTCTTAAAGACATAATCAAAACATACAGAGCACTCTCAAATCTCAGTTTACAAAATCTTCTGCTCTAAATGAGATGGACTAGACTCAAGAATTCAGGAGCCTGAAACTTATGGAAACTTGTTAGAAATTATTTTCCTCATAAACAAGACAGCTTTTCTTCAAAAGACTTAGGAACTCTAGGATTTCATTTTAAGGCCACATTTGAAGTGTATTTCAAAGCACACATTCCATATGGCTTTTGAGCCTGAATGTGTCTCCTATTAATAATCTGGGATCCACAGCAGCTTTGGGGAGTTTTCCGTTTTGTTGTAAGAAGCCTTTGCTGTTCACCTTTAAACATAGTTCATGTGCCCGCATCAACACGTAAGAAGATACCCTCAACCATTTTGATTTACGTTTCTTCAATACATCAGCAAAGATTAAAGTGTGGCTAAGCCTCCCCTTTTATCTTGGCGTAATTCATTTTTACACCATATCAACCTTCTCCAGGGCTGGATATTTACATATTAATAATGAAGCCTGCTTTTTAATTCCTTCCCCCATCCCTTTAGCTTCATATATTAAAAAGTGTCGATAGATAAGACTTGGCTCTCAAATTAGTGGCGGTAGCAAAGAAGAGTTCAAATTATTTAATTAAAACACAGAGACAGCTATGTTTACTGTCCTCCTACATTTGAACTAAGCTGGGATTTCACTCACAGAGCAATTGCCCTGCTCTGATTCTGATGGAGAAGGAGTAGATTTGATCATTTCCCCAAACTGTCTAAAATCATTCAGAAACAATGGTTTGAACATCTTAATTATTTCCTAGTTATTGACATTCCTATAAATATTTTGTGAAGTGCAAGAGACTGAGGATGCAGCTCCATGGTTTCTTTAAGACAATTTATGTGTGAGTTGCAGTCAGAATGAACAAGCGTGCCCTCTTCCACCTCAATCATCTCTGCTTCACTCCATCATCCTCATTGGGTTGGAACTACTAGTCCTGCAGCTGTATGTTTAGCAGAGCCAGGGAGCCAGTCCACCTACAAACTAATCCTCCCCCCCTTTTTTTTTCCTGCCAGGTCATTTCCTACTGCACAGCTGCATAACCACTAGTATTAGCAGAATGAAACATGGTGGGAACACATGGTTGCAAGGCGGGAAAAGACCACTCCTGACAGCAGCTAGCACTCAGTCAGCTCAGAGAAGCGATGAAACCATAGCACAAGAATGCAGCTTGGAATACAAAGCAGACATAGCCAAGCTAGCTTTAGAGTTATGCATTTTAGTATTAGGGCAAAGAGCTCCAACCAGGCTGACCACCCAGGATGTACCCATCTTAAGTAGTTTTTATCCACAGATAGAGAAAAAACATCAATACAAAATTGCAATTCTTTCTAACTCTGCAAACAGCAGTGCTTCACTTCTATGGGGCTTAAGCCAGCTCTCACCAACAGCCAAAGCAGCCTTTACACTGACACTGATGGAACCAGATCAAATCTGCAGTATGTGAAAACAGCAACAAACAGCAGCTGCTGTATTCCCCCCCTGCGCTGCCCTGCTCCAACATTCTCATGATTTCATTTTATGTTTTTTGATATCTCATAGGGCCCCAGTTCCTGGAATCAAATGTAAGAGTAAAAGTATCTGCCTCATTTAAAGGAAAAAAAAGTCATCTGATAGCTTTGCAGAGAAGTTTAGAGTACAGAAAAAGAGCAGATTAATTAGGACAATACTGACCCCATAAAGAAAAGAGAAAATCCATCCCTATCTTTATGCGTCCTCATGGTTTCGTTTTAAAATCTTAAGATTGTTAATTATTTATTATTTTAATATTTGAAAAAAGATGCTTGCTCTGGAACTATTCCAAGAGACAGACAAAACATGAACACTAACAAAAAAGCAGTGAAATTTGCACTGATACTAGCAGTGCTGCCAACATCATGCCCTAAAGGAGGAGACTGTTGCTGGAATGTGTACCATTTGTTACGACTGAATGTCTCCTTCTTCCCCACTGTATTTATTTGATGCACGTAGCAAAGCTGTAAAATACACACTATAAGGTCCACTACAAATGGCCACAGAAATACCACCTCTGGGGCTTCTGATGAAGGAACTGCAGGGACCTGCACTGAGCTCAGAGTCTAAAAGACCCTTCATTATGGACTGGACTTCAAAAGGAAAGCAAAACAAGCACATACTCATATTTGAGGAGAAATCCTGGTAGATCAGTTTCTGCTAGAGAAAAGGGCCTGTTCTGCCCACAACATAACAGCATCACATGCAACCTCTCAGAATCAGGTACAAGCTGCCTGTGGCAGATACCACCTTTCTGCTAAGTGAAAGAAGGACCTAGGAAAAAATTACATCATCATTATACCTCCTCCAGACAAACCAAATGCTGCTACCCAGAGACATAAAACTGTAAGAGTCACTTAAAAGAAAAAAAACAAAAACAAACAAAAACCTCCACCAAGATAAAAATTACTAACAAACACTGGCTCTTCTTAGTGACCTTGTGGTATTTGAGCCTCCCTCAATTGCATCAAGGTCACTTTTTTCCCCCTAGATCCAGGAGAATTAGTACCTTCATTTCAGCAAAATTAATTGCATTACCTAAACCTTATCTGGCTCTTGTTTATCTGTACCTCTCAAAAGAGGTCAATATCACTATCTGCATATGATACCACTATTTGCATGAACTCTATCAGTAGCACGTAAGTCACTTCAAAGCATAGAGTGTCCAACACCAAGCCAGTAGCTGCTGTCACCAACAATGACATCCATGAACCCTTGTTCTATGCTAACCCCCAAAACACACCTCCTGTCTAATCTACTGATTTGAGAATTTCAAGATTTTGGTATAATATCAACACTGAGAGTCTGGATTTTTTGTTCATTTTAACTACAGGAACTGTCAACAGCTGTATTATCTTACAGGTGTTCACTTAGCCTGACCCTGTTGTTCTTCCTCAGGCTACACCCCCACCAAAGCCAGTGGAACCTCTGTCTTCTCACCTGAGTCCTACGTTAGTTAGATTAAACTCCGTACAGCCAGAGGGAGCAAAACTTTTTAAGATGTGCATCTGCCCTTGTGATAGAAAACTGAGATAACTGGACACACTCCTTTATGTCCATAAGGATAAGAAAGGTCCACAGAACAGCTCATAATTAGCTGTAAAAAAAACAAGTATTGACAACAGTGATATGTTTATTATCACCACCCATTTCTGAATGAGAGTCAGTTATACAGTCTGTATGTGCCCTCCTCTTCTACTCCCTTCCATCCCCTGGCAAAAAAAAAATCAACCCAATCCCCTTGCTGCAAAAGACTTCAGACAATCAAGAGCTTATCTAGGCATCTTAGTGATTTTACAGTGTTACACATATCCTAGTATCACAAGAATATGTTTTACCTTGAGGCAAATGTTTTAATTTATGTGCATGTGAGCTATTTGCAATACCTCCACCAAATGGAGCCCATATAACCCGTCGGATGGCTTTCACCCAATCTTCCATTTCATTCTGGGAATTAGCCATGAGCAGGAAAGCCTCATGATTGACAGGCATCTTTTCCCGGTCCCCTGCACCACCTGAAAGACAGAATACAAATCTCTTTCAGCATCTAGTTTAGAAGAGAGCAATCAATGTTTGAAATCACCAAAAGCCTGTGTCAAAATGATCAAATTATTATTTTAATTGAGCAGTTTTACACACAAATCCTACTCATGTGCTGCAGCATCCACAAAACACAGGTTGGTAGAAGATCAAAGCAGAAGTGCAAAATGTGCATTTTCAGTGTGGAAATCAGGATATGTTGTACCTGCTGTCCCAGCAATAAGCAAAACGAAAGCACAGGCTGTAAGAACTTGCAGGAAGCGTATGAAATGAATCCACATACTTGTGCTGAGATACTGAGAGATTATTACCCAAAAGGGGAACCAAGGAAATCGTAAGACATTTTAGTGCTTGAGATGCAGAAATCGCATGATCATCTACTTTCCCCAAGTCCCTGGGAATTTCTAGTCTCAGTATAGAAAGAGAGGCCCATTTTGATTTTGGATCCAATTCAGAAGGAACGTTTTGAAGAAGAATTAAGATTTGGGGATATGACTCTGAGTCTCCCACTGGAAATAAGAACTTTAGGAGCTATTAACTTTGGCACATAATATCTCAGGAAAGTACTGACCAGAATATCAAATGCACTCAAGCTGTCATATACATCTGTCACTCGTGGATACTCCAAGATTTACAACATTTTCACCTTTATTTTCCCATTTTCTTTTTCAGTCATCACCCACTTCAGTCAGTTCAAATCTTCCCCTCACCCCTCATTTTATGTTCCAGAGCGGGATACAACCTAACGAGGGCCACATAAACACATAAAAGCGGTCTCGGTATAAAAAGGCTACTACTAATCCTCTCCAACACAGCAGCTGCATCACTAGCAGCCTGGAGCTTCTCCATCACCATGGAAACTGCCTTCGGCTTCGCTGCGGAGATAACATAGCCGGTGTGTCACTGTCATTTCCATGCTTACATGGCTTTCAGTACCTACCAGCAAGCTAAAGCTGCCAGCCTGCGCTGAGCAGCTGAGATTGCCTGCCTGTGGAATACGGAGATAAGAGCAGGACGATGGTATGCGGTGGTTTCTGCAGAGCTGATTTAGCATACACAGAACATGTGCCTCCTAAACCCTCTCTAATCTGGGGAAAGGAGCAAGCTGGGAGCTGCCTGCAAGCCGAGGAAGTACTTTTTCTTACTATTAATTGTTTCCTGGCCTAGACACACTCATGGATCATATGCTGATTTGCAAAGCAAAAGGACTAAAATGAGATCTATTGGGAAAGATTTTGTGGCGCTCTCAGAAGCAATTCACTGAACTAGGAAACTAAGGCAGTTTTTCAGTAAACAAGAGAGACAACGGCCACCTGGAACTAGGCATGCAGCTTAAGAAACAAAACCCATGATGCTTTTTCCCCACATGTATCCAAATTTTGCTGCTTTCCTCATAGCATCCTCTTGGACAATCTCCCATTTTGAATTTACTGAATGCTTCATATTCCTTAAGGTATATGAAGCAGAGCAGATCTCTAGCTCAAGGCTAGGATGCAGGCATCTGAATAGATCAATATTCCACCATACTTCACTGCAAGGAGGATATAGCTCATCCTTTGCATACAGAACTGTCAGAGCAGAAAATTACAGTCTATGAAACTCCCGTCACAGCCTAATTCTTTTACCAACATACTCAGCCTCATGGCGAAAGCAGAGGTCGCCGAGTCTAATTCTTGCATTTTACCTGGCAGACCTATTGCCATGCCCTTTCACAACCAAATATCTTACAGGAGATACAATAGCAAGAAAGAGGCTTTTCACAGCCCTCAGCACACATCAGAAACAGGGGTTCAGGATCGAACATCTGGCAGATAGATGGCCTGAGCTCAAATAGCTCTTCAAAGGAGTGAAACAGTCTCAAAAAGACATGTACTGTATGGATCACACCACCAGTCAACAACAGATCCCCTTCTTAAATTTAAAGGGACCCAGCTGAGCTCTTACCCACCCAAGCCATGGAGGACAAGAAGAGACCAGAATCCAGCTTGGAATTAATTACAGACTGCAGATTTAGTCAGAACAGCTGAACTAACCCTTATGAAGCATAATAAGCAGAAAAGGATGAAAACAACTTCTTACTAGACTTCTGAAAAAGTGGTGTCTCAGTATCTTCCCACTGAATCACTGTACCACAGGGACCTAACTACAACTCCTCTTCCCCTAAGATGCTACTTTGCACCAGCCAGCTGTCTTCTAAACCTTTGTGGGCATTTTTCATGCAAGCATTTAGGGAAAACACATTTCTACTTCTATTTGAGTCTGTAAAAAGTAAAAACAGGATGAGAAAAAAAAGATTCCTGTACACGCTAGACCTGAGACTCTGCCAAAAACTACATACAGCTCCTCCACGGTTTGCTTTCCCCACTGAAACTTTAAATAGGAGCAAGGTCATGGCCCTACAAGCTGCCTGTGGGAGACTCAGTAGAGACTAGTCACATAACTATAAGCAAATGAAGACAACTCCATGCATGGAGGCTACCTTAGGAACAAGAATGCCCTTCAGAATTGCTTCTTAAAGAAAGCCTCATAGCATGACGTGAATATGCAGTGGCAAAGCATTCAGACCCACATACAATCTATTTAAAAAACAAAACAAAACATTTTAATCATGTTCCTTTCTACACATGGCTGGTTCTTTTCACTACAACCTTGAGGCAACAAGCAGAGCTAGAGTTCAGACATGTCTCTCTACATTGTTGTAACATTCAACAGGTTTTGAGTCTTAGCAGTCACAAAAATGAGAAACAGCTACATTCAAACCCTTAGACCTTCTTCAAAAAAGCCAAGGAAACAATGCCACATACACCTTCTTCAGAAGTCCAAAATTTTACCCAAAATTCACAGATGCTTTCTTTTCTGGGCTCAGACCCAAAACGGGATCTTGTTATGGGTTTATGGATTTGAGTTGACAACACAAAAGCTGTATCAATTCAAACAACCTACTCTTTAGGAAATGTTTTAGAAAAATAATTTTAAATCTTCCTGCCTAGAAACACTTGGATATGGAATTTTAGTTTTGCCTGTCACAGCAATATGAAGTTCATATTCAGATAACTACATTCAAACCTCTTCTCTGCCACTAATGGAGCTCCAGCCCTTGCTCTGGTTGTCATTAGACTCTAACCCTGAAGCACACAAGTGCTATTCCTACTGTGTGAATCAAACAGGGCTCTGGCTACTCAGCACCATGATAGGGATGAACATTCTTGCTAATGATTTTAAACACAGACAAGGGTATTGCATTCCCTCGAATAGAACTTCTCACTCATCTTTAATCAAGCTCCCATACAAACAAGACTGGCCCTCAGAGACCAACTGCATAGCTCACGATTGCCATAGGTAGACATTCCAGTCCTTCTGCTCAAAGCTACTTTCATCTCCAGACCAGAGGAAAAATAAAACTGTCTGCAAACATAGAGTGCAAGTGCCTCAATAGATGTGGCAGAAGCAGGGGGCTTAAGCAGATGGACTATTCATCCCCCAAGTTAAGCATTAAGATATGACATGGGGATCCTGCATTCAGTCACCTGCTCTGCTGCAGAATTCCAGTGCACATTGGACAAAATGCACTGGATTCCATCCCAATCCACAAAGCAAGCTGTCAGTGCTACTTGCCTCCCTCCAAGGTGTACAGAAACTGAACAACTTCAAGATCAGAAAAGGTGTAGGCAACCATACAAGTGCATACAGCAAGTGTAACAGCCTAGAAAGATTAAGGGCCTTGTTTTGTTACTGCTCACCATCAAAAGGGCTGCAGGTCCCAGCTGACTTCAATGCTTTGCCACCCCTTTTGCCAAGTTACTTTACTTACACTGGTAGGTATCTTTGTCTCGAGGGACCAGCATAGCTCCAGGCCCCCAGCTGCCTTGCATGAATGCTTTTTCTTCCAGGCCCAGGCCAGACTTGTTAAAGCTAGCAAGATTGCTCTTGTATGCTGTCTGCTCACGTAGTTTGTGCAACTGCATTTCATATGGCCTTGGAGCCATCTGCTGCTGATGTCAGCTGTATAGTGTTCACCTCGGAGTTACACGCCACCTCCTAATCCTTAGTAACAGTCTTCCTTTCAGCTCTCCCCCATGCCCCACAACAGGGAAAATTACATACTGAAAGACTGGGACGAAGTGACTTGCTGAAGGTCAGATGGAGTGCTGCAACAGTCACAATCCATACTTCAAAGCCCTAATGAAATTTCTTCCATTTTTTGACCACGCTACTCTGGTATGCATTCACTGGGAAGTGCAAAGCATAAGGCTGCTATTATGCTATATTTACCTGTCTTGCCCTGTGTTCCTGTTCAAAGAACCTGTAACAGACTTTCAGTTGCATCTCTCCCTTTATACAGCTGTTTCCAGTGAGGAAACCCTGGATTTTTTTGTTTGCCTTGAACTTCATTCACACAAGCTTAAACCTTCTTAAGATCAACATTTGTCTGTATGGAAACAGAAGCTCAGGGGGAACAGGACTAGACTTCCTAGTAAGAGATGTTCCTGCCCCATTACATGTAGAAGGAGGAACTTTTCTATTCTCAAGTAAAGCTGCTGTTGGGTTCTGCTGAAGTTGGCAGCTTCTTTTTTTGTTCAGACCATTTCCCTTCCTTCCCCCCACCATCTGGTTTGCCTTTCGCCCATTTCTTACATCATTCTGCTTACTGATGTGCTTGTGTATTGTCATCATATCAATTCTACCGAAAATTTACACAATTACAAATGCTTGTGTATGTGTATATATTTACATGTTTGTATTGCTTTGATGTGGATAGTCGAGTGGTATTTTCAGTAAGGGTGAAATTTAGCTGACCATGTGCGTGCTGCTGCAGTGCATGGGGAGGCAAATGGCAGTTCAAGGCTGAATTATGAAAGGGGTGGCCGGTGGGTAATGCAAGGCCCAGCTGACATGTTTGCCCTCAGTACAAGCAAGTAGTGACAAGAAGCCTTTGATTGCAGACAAGCAGCAGCAAAGATCTTGACAAATGGACAAAAACTAGCACTCACAGCTAAAAAGAACAATTGCAATGATTCATCTTCCCTGACCTGCTCTTTATGATTGTCTTAAAGGTGAGTAACAGATTCAGGGCTCTAAGATCTCCCCGATAATGAAAGAAGGTGAAAAATTAGGTAGATTAATTCTGTCAAGATTAAGGACAGTTCTATTAGGGGGAATCTTTCTTTGCACAGCGGGAGTGGGGTGGGGACAACGACACCCAAACCAAAAATGGGTCTTGATCTTTGGATTATGAAGAGAGACAAAAGAAATACTAGTGAGCAAGCAAAAGGTCATTAAGAGTGCTTGGAATAGTCACTTGGAACCTAATTCCATTTCTTCAATCATTGCCTTTGGTTGTGGCTAACGCTAAACCTCTATCCTGAGCACTCTCTCCTGTCAGCCAAAGTTTTCTAAGAGAACTTAGAAGTGCTAGAGATAGAACCTGTCTATCATACCTGAATCTTGGGTTAACCTGACATCAGCACGCAGTTTAAACTTCGCTACGAACAATAACAACTCTACTGCTTTCCTGCTGGTTTTTCTGGATGCTCCTTTAACAGAAGGGAAAACTTGCTGTGAATACAAAACTGACCTTGAGATGCTCCGTTTAGGCTACTTGAGAACAGAAAAAACAGTAAGAAAAATCTGAAGTAGTTAAGGAATGATATTTAAAAATAAGGAAAACTGACAGTATCTACACGGGTATGATCTGTGAAGAATTGAGCAGTAAACAGTGATGTTAACTTGCCATGGTTTTTGTATTTGTATCTATCTACACCTACCCATCCACCCATCTATCTATATATGGGATATCCAAGTTGAAAGTTGATTTGGAAGCTGAGAGAGTAAACTCGTGATCACACTTCAAAAAGCTTTCAAAATTACGAAAAAATGAGGTTTGGGGATCTAGTATCACACGGAGTACAAATAAAAGAAAGAAGCTTTAAATCAAAATAATTTATTGTGTCTCAGTTCCAATGGATAACCTAATGGCAATTATTTCTAAAGAAACATTCACTTTTGTAGATGAAGGGTGTTTTATTTCCACAGTTTGGAAGGAGTTTGAGGGGATTCTAATATTCATATTTCATTTGATTGTATCAGTGAGGAAAGTGAAATCTTAAATACCTTTTATTGTACTGATTAAGTTCAGCTCATAAATTGACATGATTCAGATTTTCTTAGGGTAGGATTTACAAGCATGCACTAAAATCTCTTTGACTTTTCAGTCAAATATAAATGCCTAATTTCCTTAAATGCTTTTCAATCCGCCAGGTTTAATGATAACTACAAGTAAAAGATGATCAAATTTTCAACTGAAAGTCCTTGCAGAGGATTTTCATGAGTCCCTAAATGATTTTTAGATCCCGGATCTCAGACCTCATCCCAGAGAATAAAGCGAAGGCATGCAAACACTTTAAAGCCACTGCTTTAAAGCATCACTAATCCAAAGATCCTGTGATCTGTTCTGTCCTCCCATGCCTTTTGTGGTTTCAGACGCCATTAAATGGCTTTAAAAAAAGCACCAAAGAGATTAGACCTCAAAACTGTGGTTTCTTATGCAAAAATTCTGACAAGACTTAACATGAACAGAGGCGCTACAGCTTCTCTGTACTGGTACACAGACTACAGAAAACCCTTAAAAACCTAAGGGTAGTGCTTCATTTCAGTTGCCAGGATCAAGCGTATGATTATTAAAACTATCTGCAAGAAATTAAGATTTAGTTTAATCTTTGGCCTTTTATACATAAAAATTGTATCAGGTTAACTTGAGTCTCCTGCCTGGAGATGCCATTCTTGATAATGTGTGTGACCTGTATTACTCTAGACTTATCTATTATTTAAACTGAAGAACTGGTTGATGCTACCACTTCAAATAAACCAAAACCTTGAAAATAAACAAACCCATATTCCAGGTAGGCCACATGCTGGTAAGTGATGTCACACTCCAGGAACCATGACAAATAGAAAAAAAAAGATGCAAGATAAGAGGAAGGGAGAAAAATAATTTCAAATACTCTTAAAGGGAAAGCAAGTAGCATTGCACAAAAAAAGCCACCTTTAATCCCTGCTTATAAAACCTGCTTACATGTGTTCAGTGCTTTGTAATGTTTAAGTCTACCTAAAGCACATTAAAAAAATTCATCTTATCTGCCTTAGGCTGAACTGTGAGAAGTTTCAGTAAAAAAAAGTTCAGTCATTTTTAAGTTACATTTCTGGCATTAAAAACATATTTATCATAATAGTACTCCAAAGCTCTTGTGCCTCCTTCTTTTCAATGATTTGAAATTTCAAAGAGAAAGCTACTATGCTGCCTGGGATGTGCTGCTCACTGTGGCCACAAAGTACAGTTTAACTTGGCTAAGGTGAATTCATAACTGTGGGAAGGCCACTTCTTTTGCAGTAGCCCAACATTTAGGGTTGAGATGAGCCCAGGCATAATATGCAACTGCTAAGTACATTTTTTTTTTTAAGGACATAGCATCTCCCTTGCACCA
The DNA here is from genome assembly GCF_000687285.1 of Phaethon lepturus. Classification (NCBI taxonomy): domain Eukaryota; kingdom Metazoa; phylum Chordata; class Aves; order Phaethontiformes; family Phaethontidae; genus Phaethon; species Phaethon lepturus. The sequence goes on along the minus strand of NW_010537041.1, from coordinate 11,066 downwards.
ACACAGCTCAGGCACCATTCCCTCCAGCTTCTGCCCACAATTACTTTGCTCCGTAAAAGGAACAGCCATTACCAATGATCTCCCTAACTAGAACACTAGGAACACTACCTTCCTAATTAGAGAGGTTTCAGGAGCCTGTGAAATGTGCCCCAAACTTTGTATAGTATCCCTATAAGCAAGGTATACTGTTATTTCTTTGGGTTTTGTATCAGTTGCTATTACCTAGCAGCAAGAGATGACATCTCTCCAACATGGTCACAGCTAGTTTGGGATGCCAGCAGAACTATTCCAAAGAGGAACTGAGCAACAATAATTAACACAAGGAGCAACTACTACACCAGCAGTTGCTAGGAGCTGCATGACTCCGTTTTGCCTCTGCTGCACCTTGTGTGTTTCATCCCAAGTGTGAAGTCTGGAGTACCAATATTCTAATTATGTCCAACGATGCCTCAGGGGTTAGACTGTCAAACAAGCACAGATTGCTCAATTAAAGCCTTGTGGCTCTTGACTCAAATAATGTTTCCTGAGAGGGGGTTACTGTGGAGACTGAACATGGTCACTTCAGAACCTAAATCATAACAGAAATAGCAGCAGCTGCTTAGGTGGAACTCTCAGTATGCAACGGCATGGTCACTGCCTCTTATGGCAATATCTGCTGGCAAAGCAGACAAATTTAGAGTATAGTATTGCCTGTACTGACACTAAACATACCTGTGCCTGCCAGGCAACAGGTATCTGCTATGTTGGCACAGCTTCTCACTGGAAAAAAGAAAGTTCCTAATGGGAAAGAATATGAAGGTTTTGGGAGCCCAGGCATAGTTGTGGTTCAGCTTCTTCCATTTGTACAAACTTGAGCTCCAGAGCTCACAAATCTTCCCTTACAAATCTGTCTCACATGCCACCAGCTCTTAGGGAACTGTTCACCTCATGAAGTGTCTGTCTTGGAATGACAGGACAACTTCTGTCCACCTCTACAGGTGTGCTGGAAAGAAAAGAAAAAAGAAAAGATGACCCTAACTCTGCAACAAAAATCAAGTGTGTGGTGGTGATGGCAAGTGATGATGACAAGGGGGAGAAGGCAAGTGGGGATGACAAGGGGGAGAAAGAAAAGGTTGCACAGCTTTTTCCCCAGCATGTTCCATAGACAGCATTGTACCAACAGCAGGTTGCTTTCCCTTAGCCTCCTTTCTTCCACTCCAGAAGACTAACCCTTGCAGTCTTTTCTCAATGTATTTCAAATCTAGAAAGTTACAATGAGCTTAGTCCTTCAGTAGTGATGAAGGATGGAACTGCCTGGGCTACACACAGCTCCTGGTCAGTTCAGTGTCCTCTGGTTTGGATGGAAAGGAAATGAATTTTTCTCAGGCCAGCAGAAGCCACACACTACAGCAAGGTGATTCAGGCCACCCCACTGGCAGAAGCTGTGTGCCTTCCCCTACGAGGCACATTGCAGGAGACATCTAAATTAAGGCAACCATACATTTGAGGGTACAAAAAAAGTTACAAATGTATGTACGAAAGACTCAGAGAATAGTGGCGCATGTATGCAAAGCAGGCCACACAGTTCCACGTGGTTCTCCAAAGAAGCAAGTGCTCAATGCTTCTGAGGAAAGTATCAAATTATATATTCCAACTGTGGTTATGTTTACATGCTATTATAAGGGAGGAAATTCCTTCCTGACCAAAGATGATGATACTTTGTGCTTTGAAATATTTGAATGAAAATGACTGGATAATTTTTATGCATTACCATGCAACCACAAGCAATTTTCTAATTCTCATAAATTTCTTCAAATCTTTAACACTGAAGACAAGAGTTGAGGGAAATTTTAAATCCTGACAAAAAAATTACCACAGCATCAGAATAGCAAAGTCTGATCTATTTTTCTTTAATAATTTCATACTGGAGAGATGATATCCAGCCTCTGCATTCTTCTGGAACTGTTGTGCTCACATTTTCCAGGTCTGCTCACTGATAGGAATGAAGTGGTTCTCATGCCTTCTAAATTAGTCTCTCTACAACTATCTTCTCCTCCTTGGCCCCCATAAGTCTATTTTGTCTTTCCCCTACATCTAGTCCACCATGAAACCAAAGATATCCTCACTGTATTTTTGAAGGACTACATACCTCCCATCTTAGCCAACACTCTGGACTTTGAGCTAAGGAGAATGGAAGCAAAACCATCATCTGCTACAGTTTAGGCTGTAGACACCAGAGCTTTTAGCTGAGCCTGTAAAGACTTTGATTCTCTGTCGACTGAATGCAGAGTTCCGCAGAAACTCAAGCCAACCAATTACAAGCATTATTATTTTCTTCAGTGAAGTGACTGAAGCTTTAGAAGCACAGTTTTGGCAGCATTAAATAAATGGACTATCATTAAGGACTCAACAGTCGCAGACTTTGTTTTTACACAAATGAAGCTATTTGTCGCATTAATGCAGAAAAGGGTTTGAAATGCAAAAGAAAATATACTGTAGGCCTTTGGCAAAATGTTGGCAAATTTGGAAAAAACCCTTGCCAATATTAATGAGGAGACAATGTAGATGGAAGTACTACTGATCTAAATCCAAACTTAAGAGCTCAGGGATATTCTGATGCACGTCCGTAGTCATCTTCTAGTTTGCAGAGAGTAGCAGTTTTATAGCAGTCTCCTCCTGTACCTGGGTATGCATTGGGTAACCAATGAATCTTCTAAACGTGACTGCATGACCCGTAGCACTCCACTGTGGCAACGGTGCTCTTTGGCAAAAAGGAAAGTTCATACTTGTCACCTGGGCTCAGCACTGCAGCCCCTCAGAACACAACTGCAGATGGCTAATGGACTCAAGGTGGTGCCAATGCAAAAAGTGGGGACACAACTTCAGGACAACTGCTGAACAATGCTTAGAAAAATCAGTTCTAATTCTCTCCACCCATTGGCAATGGACAAATCCCTCTTAGTTAATAGCGTTATCAAAAAGTCCATAAAACTTCCTTTGAAGTGGTTAATCATTAGCAGATGTAACCTAATTTTTCAAAAACATGCTGATTTAGATCAGATTTAAACAAGAAACGAAGAGTGCCTGTTAGGTAAAAACAACTCATCCTGAGAGACGTCTTCAGCTGGTGGACTTCTTCCCACAGAAATTCAAGGGAGTGCTGCACAGAATGCTTTTCTCTGAGACTCAATGGATTTTCCAGTGGAAGTCCTGTCTGCAGCATTCACTGCCACTATAGCATACTGAAATATTACAGATGTACCCTTCCATTGCATCCCATATTGATGCTTACATGTCTCCTTCGTGATAGGTCAGAGGCCTGCACATATGTAGTGTTTCTTCTGACAAGCTAAGATAGTCACTTTTACATTGTAGAGGCAGGCAATAAAGCTCAGGTGCATATTACTGGAGGCCACAGCACAGTTCAGGATGACTGTTCGTAGAAGTACATTTATAGTTTGGGACCATTCACAATTTTCAGCACACACAGCAGAACTGCCTCAAGCATTGCTTTGCAAGCTTCCACTCCCACAGTGCAGGAAGCTCACCAGCACCAAAGCATCAGCCACTGACCTGTTGCTGTCCAGCTCCTCCAGACAACATGAACCATACCACTCTGGGCTGGTGTGAGCTTTCCTGTCTGTACATCTCAGTACTTGTGAACTGGGGCAAACTCTAGTAAAGTGACCTCTTTTATGCAGAAATCCTTGAACTTCTACTGGTCTTCCTAGATCTTCACAGCACTATAGTCCAAGTACTCTGTTCTGGCAGTCTTCCTCCAGAATGGTTAGCTGGCAGAAAGGAAATCCTTGTATTTGAAAACCTGGATCAGCAGCCTCTTCTCCACTATGCCGGCATGTACTGTCTTTTAGCAAAGCACACCATCACCTACTGATGGCTATGCTAGAGTGCTAGAAGGTCCTTCAAACCCTCTTATGCTCTTTGATAGTTTACAGGTCTTTGTCGTGCTTCAAGCAAAGGCTGCTGACCAAAGCTAGGTCAGAGTCACAGCAAGATAGTCTCTACTAACAAAACTAAAAAAATTTCCACAAAGCAGCACAGAAAGGAGACAAATGCTAAGGAGATGTTACAACTCACAGGAATGTGCCCCAAAAGTCCTGAAGTCTCACACAAGTACGTATGGCAACCGAGTGTGATAGTGCAAATCTCTCCTGGTGTGAGAGCGTATTTGCAGTGTGGATGTTCACACTGGCTAGCCAAACTCTGTAACTACGCTCCAGTTATCTCTAGAGCAAGAAATGTTACCTTATGAAAAATCTCCACTTCCCTGAGCTTAGAATAAAGTACCAGGTAAAGGGATGGAGCAGGTTTACCACATGCAGTTTACACACACCAGTTTAGGACCCACATATTCTGGGGAAACACGGCCATCAGCATATTTTATGATGTTCAAATACAGAAGATTAAGTTCTTATCTCAAGGAACAAAAAAGCCTTGCTGAATGCACCCTGTGATATATTACTCAAACAGAAATGCCAGGGTTGCCACTTTATCTGCTTTTGCCAGAGTGACAATAACTATACAAATTAGATCTAATTATACCAATTTAAGCCATTGAGAACTAGCGCTTGGGTGAGACTGGCAGAATCATTGCTTGGAATGGTCTCTATAGGCAACATATTTGGGTATTTTCATGCTTATGGAAGCAGAAAGGCCATTCTAACAACACTGACATCAGTGGGCCTGCTCCACAGATACATTTAGCCCAGTTGGTCCACTAACAAAAATGAGAGCAGGAAATAGGGCACATGGATCTGTCTTGTGAGCCTCCTCCCTGTCCTCACCCTGCTCCTTTCTTGAGAGTGCAGAGCTCTATGCAGCCATCACAGGCAGCATGTGTTACAAGATTTTTGTCTTTTCAGTCAAAGGCAGGATGACAGCCAGAAACCAGGATCTGCTCAGCCAATGATATGTTATATTAAAAAGCCTTCCAGCTTCTGTTTCAAAACAAAAAAATCTTGATAAGCCTAAAGCCAGCAGCTGCTGTGCTGCCAGCAGCATGCTGCCTCCCTTACCTTGGGGACACCTGCTGAGCTGCTGCCTGTTTAATATTACATTAAAACAGCAGCTTTCCAGATAATGAATTATGTATCTGCAGTAAAGCTATGGTACGCAGGGAGCTGGGGAGGACAAGGTTTGGAAATGGAAGAACCATTTCGATTAATGGTCTGCAAGGTGGAGGGGCGGGGGGAAATCACTGATGGCTTTAGAATTTGTCTGAGCCCCAGTCAGGTAGCAGAGGGAATCAGGGGAGCATGGCAAATGCTTCCTCCTCCCTTCGCCATTTTTTATTGAGAGCAGTCAGGTGAGTTTGAAAGTCCCTAAAAGGACACACAAATCTAAAATGAGGGGAAACAAATAACGGAGCTATAAGCTTGCATGGCTTGTGACTGCAGCCAGTTTTACTGCCCTAGCATTAAAGACACAGAAGGTTACCTTTTAACATTATTATTTAAACAGTCCACAGTGTGAAAGGAAGAACCCAAGACAGCAGTAAACTATTGCCTTGAAAGACTGATCTCTGCCAGCTACCTCTCTTTAAGAGAGAACTCAATCTATAGTCTCTGAAGCAAATCTGCAAGCACTTTCCAAACTGACACAGCTCCTCCAGCATTCCAGAGAGGAGATTTAACAATTGTCTTGCCTTGTTTAAGTTAGGTGATCTGGGTACCCAGGCACAAACGCATTACATAAAAATGATGATAAGGAGTGAGCATATATGCAAATGCATAGTCAAACACCTGTAAATCTTAAATGCTCCTGTTTGCAGTTATTCTAGTCCTGTCCATGTTAGAGTCTAAATAAAAAGCTCATTCTCAGAAGGAGGCAGACAGTAAAAAGATCTCTTCATACCATACAATTTATCCCAAGACACCTTATCTTAAGATCACCTTCATCCACTCCAGTTCTGTTACTTCTATGATTCTCTGACCAATTAAAAATGGAAATTAAAAAAACAGCTCAGACTGCCTTTTTCAGACAAGGAATATTCACACCACAGTAACTGCAGAACAATCTTAAGTATAAGCAAGTGGGAGTGATTTCAGTGTATCCTTTAGCTATTAAAAAATAAACTAAAAGAAATCAGAAAAGATGTTCCACTGCTGGACTATGCTTGCCACATAGAACTAAACATTAGTGTTTCAGGGGAACAGGCACAGAGGGGTTAAAATTACTTTCCAAGGTTATAGTGTGCATCAGTGGGGAAATGCCTTCTCTGGTTTTAAGGAGTGGGGGGAAGCCTTCAGATTCCACAGTGAGAAATTCCTACATACCAGTGAAGAACTGAGATACAGAGACACTAAATAATTTCTAGTATGATATTGATTAGCAACTAGCAGAGCCAGGAATCAAAAGCAGAACTACCAAATCCAGGCACCCTGGATTAATCAGACATTGATTCTCATAAAGCAAGGAATACTGTTTGGAAGGTTGGTCGTGTGCAACTGCAAAGGCAGTGCCAGGCCCAGAAAGCAAAGAATGAGAGAGAACAAGCTGAATAGCATGAAGATTGTTCCCCCTGCACAGGACGGAAAGCAGGCCACTTTCTCACCCAAAGCAGTGCTCTCGAAACGGGAAAGCCACATTAGATATTAGGTGTGTATTTTGTCTCAAAAAGCTGTTCCTTCGCTCGGCAGCCCTGGTGGTTGCCTGGCACCTCCTCTATTTGGAGAGCTTTAACTGGTGAGCTGAAGTCACCACTCTCTCAGCAGCAGACGCATGGCTCATTGAGAGGCACAGCGGTGTGTTGGCCAACTCTAACTCTCAAGCGCTACGCTTCTTGGCAGCGCTGGCCTCTCTGGCTGCTGAATCCCAGAGCCCTGTGGAGAGAGCGGCCTGGATCCCACAAAAGCCTAGATATTGGTTGGATAAAGCCCCAATTCCACTCAGATTTTCATACTGACAGGGAAGATTTGCACCCGAGCCACATGGCTCTGGAAGTCATTTGCTGAACGACAGACGCGTCTCTGTGGTGCCCTGCCAGCTCCTTTCACATCTCCAGGCCCATGGAGCCCAGCACGCTGTTTCCTGGAGTCTCTGACCGCTCGAAGTGGCAGAGCGTGCAGCCAGGATCCAAACTGCCTGTGGGCTCATCCTCTAATCAAACACCTTGCTTTGATCCCGGATACCTCACCACAACATGTTTACACCTTGCCACATCCCAAAGCTATGGAATTAATTTATTTGTAGGGGTTTTAAAAATTATTTCTAGTCAAGGAAATAGTCCTAAAAAAATAACACTGTCACTGGTTCAAGAGGCAACATAGTTATCCAGCCCCCTTTTCTGCCTCACTGTGAGGCTTTTTTTCTATTTTCTGTACTGGAGCATCCGCCAAATATGTGGATAAATGTGGATAAGAAGTTTAATAAAACACAAAGGGTCAGGTCACACTGCCTGGGTTTCAGAGTTGGAAGCAAAGCCACACACCACCGCAATTCCTAGGTCCATCTACTGATGGAGCTATCCAGTCCTCTTCCCCTCCCTCTGACCCTCCTAGATGGAACTGGTGACATATAGTTGACTAGGCAAAGTACTAACATAAGACCAAAATCATGATGGC
>NW_010537041.1:0-3473 GCF_000687285.1 Phaethon lepturus | reverse complement strand
CAGATGGCCTCTTTTCAGCAGTAATGGCATAAATGCAGAGCATCCTAATCTCCACTCCTGGCTCTTATTCCTGTCAAACCACAGCGTTGTATGGATTGAACGCTTCCTTTAACGGAAATAGCCTCTCTCAACCTCCCTAATGCATATAAAACCAGCCACCCTGTGAGCACATCAGAGGAGGAAAACAAAACAGAAAGGAGCAGGAGAGGCAAAAGGGCTCAGGCCCAAATCTTGCCTTTATCATGGCCAGCCCTGGTGGTCCACACATACAGAAGCTCTGAACATATTAAAAGCAGACACTGAAAGTCTTATAGGACGTCATCATGCAAAAATGACCTAATTGGCAGCCATCAGATATCCTGAGCTTGCTGGGTGTGGGCTGCTCTTCTCAGGCAGCAGCTAACAGACTCCCTCCCAGGAGTGCAGCCACATCACTTGTCTGCTGCACATGGCATTTTCCCCGGCAGCTCCGTCTGCTGAACACAAAGAACGAGCCCACAACATTAAAGAACAACCCCCTCCTTTGAAGTTGAGATTGTTTGGCTTGCCTGGCTACAAACTAAAACTGCGCCTTAATCATCCAGCTTTGAAGTCCTGTAAATCTACAGCTGCAGCAAAGTAAGGACCACTTGGCAATAAAACATTCATGATTAGTTTTTTTGAATTAAAGAGGAAAAGGCTTTGCTGGAGCTGAAACTTTCTTTTCCCCCCACTAAAAATCAAGGGGCAGGTGAAAAATCAATTGTGACTTGCCAGATCAGAGACTATATGACATTTTATAGCCCAGTTTTGAATACTGTTGAGCCAATGCTCAGGCCAAAGGAAAACAGATATTTTATTGTAGGAGGGCATCTGAGAGAACAGTGGGTTTTAAACAGCAGGCTGCAGAGGTTGATAAACATTTTTCATTGTTTTGATGCCTTATTTGAGCCCTCACTTGTATCTTTCCAGAATCTGTCATTGCTGTAGGTTTTACCAGAGGCTAAGGATACATCACCAAATGAGACCTGTGGGAAATCTCCATAGGCACAACAGATTGCAAAGCAAAGAATGTACAGCAAGAGAGAGAACATTGTACTTTGGCTTGGCTGTTTCATTTCAGGGGTGCCTGGACGCTCTTGCAACCCCCACAAAAATAGAGAAGTAATCCAAAACGCAGTGTAGCCTGGCCTGGAATACTAGTGAGAAGATAAAATGGAGCATAGTGAGAATAAAGCTCACTTGGGGAGAAACAGGCTTCACGCACAACTTGGTATAAACCTTGTCCAAGGAACTAAGAGGCAAAACCCTGCACTGATTGCGATTTCAGGCTATAAGACTTTGGGGAATCAGGTCCCAGTTCCCAGCTCTGCTCGCCACTTCCTGTATTAATCTGGGCAAGTTCTCTCTCAAGGCTGAAACAGGAGTCTTTATTTGGGACTTTTCTTTCCCACATGACCAATATTTCTGTCCAGGAACTCATCCACAGCCCAGCTCCTGTCTCTAGGCCATCCGAACCTGTGGGAAAGAGATCATACACAAACCTCACTGCTCTCACTGGCTTACTCCTTCTCCTGTTCAGAGACACACAGAATGGCAAGGACAGACCCACTGGAGCCTGTGGCTACTATAGCTTTTATGCAACTGCACTTTTGCTGCTATGCCTAGGGCACTCTGTAATCATTTAATGCCTTTTAACGACCACATTTAGTTACTGGGAAGGATCTCCTTACTCAGATCACAGTAAAAACCTCTGCAAATGAAGTGCTTTCTGGAAGGGAGCTAGAAGGGATTGCCTCAAGTAACTGGATGGAAAGTGGCTCAAAAACTGGCAGGAGTCCAGCCTCTTCAAAGCAAGATTAATGACAGACTGATGTTAAACAGCTCATGGAGAAGCCCAGCTACCTCAGCACTCCACACTCAAATAGGTTCTCCCTTCATGCTTTGGCACTTCCCTTCCCAGGGAAAGGGGTGAGAAAGCTAGATGGATTTCACAGATCAGATAGACTTTGGCAGAAGCAGGCTCAGATATGCAACACCCTCTACCCTCTTTGGCGCACCAAGATGCTTTTAGGGAAAAGCTATTTGGGGTGTTCAGCTAGCTGAAAATTTTCACGTTGGTAGTGACTCACTAAGAATACGACCAATTGGTGTTGGCTGAGCTTCCCTCAGTCATCTTTTAAAGGCTCAGATTATGCCATGTTGATTCTGGTTTAAAAACTGTCACTTCATAGGCTCCTTTTTCTTGCACAAGCTAGGCACCAAGCTACTGCTCCTGGTTCCTCACTGCATTCCTGTGCATGCAAGACTTTCTTGCAAGGTTGAGCTCTAGGGCTATGCAAATCACAGGCACTGCACTGTGGCACCAGTGGTGGCTTCCAAGAGATGCAGCACCACTGAGTCTAGACCTACAGCCACAGCTCCTACCCCGGCCTGCTGCTTCTGGAGGCTTAGCCCTCTCCCACGCCAGCACAGCATCTACACCCACTGGTGGGAATGCCAAATCATAGCAAGGTAGCAACAAAGATCATCTGACTAGGCAAAGGACTGAGCAATGAGTGACTGCTCCCCAACTTCAAACTGTAACCTTTACACACTGCCTTGTGCTGGATGTCTAAAGCTGGGCTGCAAGCCTAAAGGGACCGCTGTGCATCCAATAAATCACAGCTTCTTACCGCAGAGGGGCAAGGAACATCTCACAGCAAACTGGCAGCATTCAGCAGAATGCACACACCCTTGCGCTCATAGCAGGCATCAGGGCTGGGCAAGTTTATCTTCAGGTGCACCTGCCAGAATAGCCTTACCTTTCCTGGCTGCACCATCAGCCCTTTCTTGCAACATCTGCTGCAGACACAGGCAAGGCAGGCAGCTTTCCTCAGTCTCTGTCTAGAGAGACATTCCTACTGTAGCACATGCTAGAAAGGAAAGAAGCACTGGTCAGCTGAGTGCCCCCAGCAGATGAGCAAAAAGAGGGAGCAAAAATGTCCTTTGCCCCCTTGTAAAGTGGCATACATACATGTACACATACATAATAAAACCCTACAAAAAGAACTTAGCAAAAGCAAGTTAAGAATGCAATTATGATCTTTTCTCCTTTCTAGTAAAAACTTTGCTGACATGATTCTATCCTTAAGGATTTCTGAACAATTGTGTAAATTTCTGCACAGGCACACACATTTTGCTCAACAAAATACCAAAAAGCTAGTAGCAGTGGCTACAGGTCAGCTTAACTCAATTCTCACATCCCAACGGCTAGTTCTTGTTTTGCAATCTCCTTTTAAAATAGGAACCTGCTAGGAAACACAAAGGTAGGTTAAAGAAAGCAAATTTGCATTTCCTTCAAAACCTTTTCTTCAACTTTAAACCTGTGATGAAAACCTATACAATCTCTCCTTCTAGCTATGCCTTAGAAACAATTTATATTAAACAAGGAACTAGGGGAAGGAATATTAATAAATGTATATATACATATGTGTGTGTATATATATATATAT
>NW_010537040.1:4523-6172 GCF_000687285.1 Phaethon lepturus | reverse complement strand
TAGGGAACATGGTGGCGCCGTGGAAGAGGAGCCGGGGGTCCTGTGGCAAGCCAGTAATGCACCCTTGCCACAAAGAAGTCTAACGGTGTCCTGAGCTGCATTATGCAAAGCATTGCCAGCAGGTCAAGGGAGGGCATCTTTTCCCTTCACTAAGCATTGGTGAGACCACACTTGGAGTTATTTATGCAGTACGAGAGAGGTAGGGAGATACTGGAGAGAGTCCAGCAAAGGGCTACAAAGATGAAGGGACTAGAGCACCTCTACCATAAGGGAAGGTTTAGAGAGCTAGGTAACTGTTCAGCCTGGAGAAGGCAAGGCTCAGGGGAAATCCCATCAGTTCATATGAATACCTGAAGGGTAGGTGCCAAGAGGACAGAGCCAGGCTCTTTCCAGTGGTGCCCAGTGACAGGAAAAGAGGTAATGGGCACAAAATGAAACACAGGAGATTCTGTCTGAACATCAGGAAACACTTTTTTAATATGAGGATGACTGAACACTGGCATAGGCAGCCCAGAGTGGTTGTGGAGTCTCGCTCATTGGAGATACTCAAAAACCATCTGGGCATGTTCCTGAGCACCCAGCTCCAGGTGGCCCCATTTGAGCTAGGGGGTTGGACCAGAGGACCTCCAGAGGTCTCTTACAACCTCAACCATTCTGTAATTCTGTGATTCAGTGATTCTGTAAATAGTATAATATAAAGAGGTAATCTAAAGCAATATAATCATTAATAAATCAAAAATATTTTAAATTTTACTGGATAACACAACATTGTTATGCAAAACTGCAGGCTTTTATTTGACAAATTTCTTATTTTGTTTAATCAGGCACATTTCAAGAATAAAATGCAGAGAACTCTCACTGTGCTATTTCTGGCGAGTTACCCACACTTTTCTGACTTAAAGGAAATGATGGGCAATATAACAAATTTTGTCTATAGCAATCTCATTCTGTGATTTATTGTCAAGGTTTTATTACCAGACCTCTGAATCCAACATGTTTCACAAAATATGAAGTACATTTATTTTAAATATGCAACATAAAATAGGAAGAAAATCTATTAAATGTTTTCTTATATTATTTGGCAGGCCACTCTCAGTCATAAATCAGCATGTGATATTAATTCATGTGGTGGAACAAATACATATTAAAGACCTAAAACTGTACAAAACATTAAACCTACCTTTTATGACATTAAAAAAAACAAAAACAAAACAAAAAAAATTTCATGAAATTATGTCTTCCCTGTCTAGTAGAGAGTAATAGCACTTTACTAAAAACTATAATATAATAATTTGATTACAAAAGCATTAGAAAATTAGCTTTTCTTTCATAATGAATGATTTTATTTCTAGATCATATATGAACACACATTCATTGAATTTAAGCTGACCTTATTTGTGAGGATGTAAGAATATGAAATAAAATTTCTCTGCCCCATTTCCCTCTTTTCACTGTATAATCCTACCATTTTGCTTTTGCTGGTTTCTAAGCTCATACAACTTTAAAGTTTTGGGATTTTTTTAGTGATCACTTCATTTAGAGCACTATACTTATTGTGTTTAAAATATTAATTTTTTTTCCGTATTAAAGCTGGCTGCATTTGAAACCTCAGTAGATGATCATCTTTCACATGGAGAAAAAAGAAGAAA
>NW_010537040.1:0-4496 GCF_000687285.1 Phaethon lepturus | reverse complement strand
AAAGAGTGTTTTAAATTGTAAACTAATGGAGCATAAAATTTTCATTATCTAAAATCTGTTTGAATGATAAAAGCCTAATAATCATCAGAAATCCCAGTTATTTTACTATTTTACAACTTCCAGAGAGACAAACTATTTATTCTAAGAGATGCCTTAAGAATGCATTTTCATTTATGCAGGTCTCAAATATATGATAGTGCCTTTTGAAAACAAGATTGCTTCAGCCGACTTGATACCAGCATTATTCTTTCCCTGAATATACAAAACTACAGGTAAGGAAAAACAATTAATACTGTTTCATTTTAAAACAATGGAATAAAAACATGTTCCTTGAAATGTAGAATAAATTTTAGAGATAGGTGTATTATAACTGAAGTATCAGTAATTCTTTACCACTCATTCAATATCTGAAAACATTATCCTTTTTCCCTTCATCAAATATTTGCTTTATTTTGTTAAGAAAATAAGTCCAGTCATCAAGAAAAAACCTTGAGGATTTTTGTTTGTTTTATAATCAAGAGCTTAGGTTATTTCAGAAGAAGGAACAACTAATGAGGCTTCATTAACTGGGTTAACCTATCAATTTCCATGGGATGAGATTGAATTAAGAGGCTGCAAAATAACATCTTTTAACAAAAAGCAAAACAAAATAAAACAAAAATAAAACAAAAAGCTTGAGTTTTCCCTCCCAACACTTCTGCACCTCATCATTAGTTAGCAATAGAGAACTAGTAAATGTCATCCTTATTTATCTCCCAAACTGATTGAACACGTTTTATATTTGCATAAAAACTTAAACATTAATTTTTAAGATTCTAAGACTAGATTTAATAGTCAAGCATGTTGATCATGCTTGCTCCCCCAAGCGGACACATGAAGGCTATTGCACTGTAGGTTCCAGGGCTCTAATTCTGCAAGAAAAATATCCCTTACAGGAAACTCTTATTGATGAGAAGGTGGTGAAAAAATAGCAGAGTTAAGTTAAACACAGTGGTGTTCTTGTCAAGTAGATCTTGCTGGCACAACACACACACTTAAGAATTCTCTTGAAGTGGATGCTGTGTCAAGCAGAGCTCTGTAACAGCTTGTTGTAGGTCTAGCTCTGTTCAGTAATTTAATAAATTACATGTATAATGTACAATAAATAAAAATATTCCATTACCAGACAACTCAACACATTGGAGGACAACAATGCTCTAGGACAAAACCAGAAATTACAATTACCTCAACAAATTGCAGAACAGTTCCAGAAGAATAGAATTATTTTTATTAGAGGTACATGCATTTACACACAAACTATGTAAGTGTACTTCTATACCTAGTGCAGAAACAATCAACTGGACAGGCTGGATCGCTGGGATGAGGTCAACTGTATGAGGTTTAATAAGGCCAAGTGCCGGGTCCTGCACTTCAGCCACAACAACCCCATGTAACGCTACAGGCTTGGGGAGGAGTGGCTGGAGAGCTGCCTGGAGGAAAAGGACCAAGGGGTGGGGGTCGACAGGTGGCTGCACATAGACAGCAGTGTGCCCAGGTGGCCAAGAAGGCCAACAGCATCCTGGCCTGTGTCATAAACGGTGTGGCCAGCAGGAGTAGGGAAGTGATCGTGCCCCTGTACTTGGCACTGGTGAGGTCACACCTTGAATCCTGTGTTCAGTTTTGGTCCTCTGACTACGAGAAAGATGTTGAGGTGCTAGAGCATGTTGAGAGAATGGCAACGAAGCTGGTGAGGGGTTTGGAGCACAAGTCTTATGAGGAGCGGCTGAGGGAATAGGGGTCATTCAGTCTGGAGAAGAGGAGGCTGAGAGGAGACCTTATTGCTCTCTACAACTACCTGTAAGGGGATTGTGGTGAGGTGGGTGTTGGTCTCTTCTCTCAAGAAACTAGCGATAGCACGAGAGGAAATTACCTCAAGTTGCACCAGGGGAGGTTTAGACTGGATATTAGGAAAAATTCCTTCATGGAGAGAGTAGTCAGGCATTGGAACAGGCTGCCTAGGGAGGTGGTGGAGTCGCCATCACTGGAAGTATTCAAATGTGGCACTTCAGGACATGGTTTAGTGGGCGTGGTGGTGTTGGGTTGATGGTTGGACTTGATGATCTTAAAGGTCTTTTCCAACCTTAATGATTCTGTGATTCTGTAACTGCATAATTACCGGGTGGCAAATGACATGTTTATCTTCAGTGTTTTCTGAAGATGATATAGAGCTTTATGAAGAGGGAAAAAAACCCAGAAAAATATGTAAAGTCAATATTTGACTCTGGTCATGACTAGAAAGAACCATCATTAGGGCGTTAAGTCTAGTTTTGGGAACTGGTCTCTAAAAGAGTATGAACTAAATGGAAAGAGGTTAGAGAAAAATAATTGGAATTAATAAAGCTTTCATCTACAAATCCTCTGATGACAAATTGGACTGGTTTATCCTCTCAGCAGAAAACTGAGAGGAGATAAAATAGTTTTCAGACACATCACAGGCCAGGAAGGGAAGGAAAACTAGCCTTCCCTATAACTGAGGTTAATAGAACAAGAACTAATGTGCTGGATTAAAAAGGTTCAGAAAATGAAAAAAAGTACCAAAAGCAAGGATGTTGAAGGATTCTAACAGTCAGTTCCTTATAAAAGATCAGATAAAACTGGGATATTCCTGACAGATGTACAGCTAATATGGCCTTAGATGGGAAGCTTCTTGTATCAACTCCTAAAGCATCTTTGAGAGCTATTGTTCTCATTCTCTGTGACAGTGTGAGGTTGTTCTTATTACATAAAGAAATATTCCAAGTAGCTCATCACTTTAAAACTGCTACAGAGTGGTACAGAAGCTGGCCCAGACAAAATCTTCTTGTAATCTTAAAATGTTAAAGTATTTTTGAATTATACGTGCTCCTTTACAGTTTAAAAGTTACTAGCTAGCTCCTTGTAAGTATGTTGAAATGAGGGTGGCAACCATTACAATATAGGTATCATCAGAAAATTACCACTTTGGGCTTTAAGACAACCTGTCAATCACAACTCATCAAGCCCAGCCAGTTGTTGGACTTTGGTCAATGTGCAAGTTTTGTGGCTTCTGGAGCTCAAGTTCTTTTCACACATTTTGTGCTGGGCTTCTTTGATTTGTTTTGGGTTTTTTTTTTGAGGAGAGGGGGGCTATTGGGGATTTTTAGCTTTTTCCTTGTTTCTTTTTATTTTCTTCTTCATTTACAAATTTGTTTCCATGTTCTGTTCAAAATGAAATGTTTGAAAGTTCAAATGTCAGGTCACATGGAAGCCCCATTTTCATGTCACATTACTAAGCTTTACTGTTTTAAATATAAGGTGACATTTCTAAACTAAGAAGTTCCATTACTTCAAAAGAAAATTTCTCCCAGGAAAGGAAAGTAGACTGCAAGTCTTATGCATATATTAATAAAAAAATTATAAAAAACCTAATAATGTTTCTCTAATACAGTTTTATCTACTGTTAAAATGCACTGCTAAAACAGTTTACTAATTAAAATTCATTAATTAAGTAGGATTCAGTCTTATCAAATACTGAATATATATGCAGATTTCAATTATATATTTAATTGCATGAAATCTTTTTACATTTTTCACAGCTAAGCGTAAAAACATTTCATAAATTAGAATCACTTACAAACTGAAGAACAACTTCGGTATATTAAAATACAAAAGCATAACATAAAAACAACACAGTTTAAAAATCTGACAAATTACAGAATTAGATTTAGTAATACATTACTAAAAAAGTATTACTACTCAACAAGTCATTTCTAGTTAAATGAAAACAATAATGAGACTCCCTTGGTGCAAATTCTTCAAGAATTTTGAAATCACTGTGGACAAGTGATAACGATGGTGATGGTGGTGATCTCTGTTTTTAATGAATCAGAGAAACATACAACTACAGACATGTTACCATCTGAGTATCTTATTTGCTTGCACAGTATATATCACAACATATATCACTTTACTTCAAAGATTCCATTCTCACCAATATTTCTTGATAAAATAAATAGGAATGATCATGATGGACAGTGAATCATAGAATTATTGAATCATAAAATGATAGGATAGTTTGAGTTGGAAGGGACCTTTAAAGGTCATCCAGTCTAACCTCCCTGCAATAAGCAGGGACATCTGCAACTAGATCAGGTTGCTCAGAGCCCCGCTGAACCTCACCTTGAATGTTTCCAGGGATGGGGCATCTACCACCTCTCTGGGCAAACTGTGCCAGTATTTCACCACTCTCACTGGGAAAACTCTCTTCCTTATATCTATTCTAAATCTACCCTCTTTTAGTTTAAAACCATTACCCCTTGTCCTATCACGACAGACCCTGCTAACATGTTTGTCCACATCCTTCTTATAAGCCCCTTTTAAGTAATGAAAGGCTGCAATAAGGTCTCCCCAGAGCCTTCTCTTCTCCAGGCTGAACAACCACAACTCTGAGCCTGGACAGCCTTCAAGAAGGAGCAGGTGGTCCCCATGTGCCATAAGAA
>NW_010537039.1:0-18312 GCF_000687285.1 Phaethon lepturus | reverse complement strand
GGGGAACCTCTATTCTCCTGCCCCTCCTTCTTCAGTGACCTTGGGGTCTGCGGAGCTGTTTCTTTCACATAGTCTTGTTCCTCTTTCTGGCTGCAGTTGCTGTTGTGCAGTTTAACTCTGTTACCCCAGAGGCGCTGCCACCGTCGCTGATGGGCTCGGCCTTGGCCAGCGGGGGGTCCATCTTTGAGCCGGCTGGCTGGCTCTGCTGGACACAGAGGAAGCTTCTAGCAGCCTCTCACAGAAGCCGCTCCTGCAGCCCCCCCACTACCAAAACCTGTCCATGCAAACCCAATCCATGGGGTTGTTGCTGGCTGTGTGATGAAAAGTGCCAAACTTATGACCTGTCCAGAGAACTAAGACTGTGTAGGTGTTTCTTGTAATGATCAAGGCCTGTCCTGGTTTCAGCCAGGATAGAGTTAATTTTCTTCACAGAAGCTGGTGTGAGGCTGTGTTTTGGATTTGGGATGAGAAACTGTTGATAATGTGCTGATGTTTTGGGTTGTTGCTGAGCAGTCAAGGACAGTCCAGCTTCTCGTGCTGGCCTGCCAGCGAGCAGGCTGAGGGGGCATGGGGAGCTGGGAGGGGACATGGCCAGGACAGCTGACCCAGGCTGGCCAAAGGGATATTCCATACCATATGATGTCATACTCAGTATATAAAGCTGGAACGAAGAAGAAGGAAGAGGGGACATATACAGAGTGATGGCGTCTGTCTTCCCAAGTAATGGTTATGTGTGATGCAACCCTGCCTCTCTGGAGATGGCTGAACCCCTGCCTGCCCATGGGGAGTGGTGAATGAATTCCTTGTTTTGTTTTGCTTGCGTGCGCGGCTTTATCTCTTAAACGGTCTTTATCTCAACCCACGAGTTTTGTCACTTTTACTCTTCCAATTCTTTCCCCTGTCCCACTGTGGGGGAGTGAAGGAGTGGCTGCGGGGGCTTGGTTGCCGGCTGGGGTTAAATCACGACAAGGGCACATGCCAGAAAGAACTTTTAGCTCTGCTATTGGCTACATCCCTGGAGATACTGAGTGGTGGAGGCACTTACTATGCCAGACCTTGATTTGGATGGTCCCCAAATCACCTTTATCCTAAGAGGGCAATCAGAGAGACAATTTTAGGCCAAGTAGTCTGTCGCTGGCAGCACATTTGCATGAGGAACCAATGAGTGAACCGTAAAAAGTAATGGGAAGAATAGCTGCCACTGTGTGATTTAAAACTCCCTAAGCAGAACAGAAAGAGGTAAAGGAAGCCAAGAAAAGTGTCCTTGGAAAGATAACAGAAAAGGTGTTGCAGCTGGGGTAGAACAAGGAACTTCTGAGGTAAAGTGGAGGTGTCACCAGACTCAAAGATCTGGATACTGTAAAAAGTTACAAAAACAAAGACCCTGTGATCATTTTGAATGTAAAGAAACTGAATTCGCATGGATTTCTTACATATAGTGTCTTCAGGTTCCCAAGATTCCTCAGATATCTGGCCAAAGGATTGGTGAGATCTTGTTAATGTGGACTACAAAACTTCTTATTTTTACATAATTATATACAATTTGAATAAAGCTCCTCTGTTAGAGGGTGGACTGTCTGTTTCAATGATGGCTTCTCTGGCCTGATTTATCACTTGGCCAACCATACTTGTAGAGCTGCAATTCCTTCTGAATAATATTGTTCTTGAAAGTTGGGTATTAGTGTGAAATGACAGCAAGTCTTATAGCTGGATTGCAAGATTTTAGTATGTTTAGAACTATATTTATTATTGTGTTATTTGCTCTTATTGCTAATATCCATTGAGACATTTAGCATACTGAGTTGCATAAGACTCTTATTGTGACTGATTTATAGATTGAGTGCATTTGATTAGAGCGCTGTGAAGCTTCTCAATATATTTGAGATATATGAATACATAAAAATCAGGCCTGAAGTCCAAATGTTGGCAAATTTTGAGAGTGAGCCCATTTTCAAAAATCCCTCCATGACTTGCCTGGCTAAAGTACCTCTTTCCATCAGACCTAAGTAAGCAGGACTTGCACTGCTTAATCATTTAGATTCAAACCATGACACTAACTGCTGTGGAAGTCTGTGGTGCAGCCTTGTTCTCAGGTAGTGTTTTCCTTGCGGTTGCACTGGATGCTTAAGAATCACCTCCAGTGCCTGGTTGCTGATGTGTAGTTAGAAGTTAGAACACTTGAACAATTAATTTATTGTTTCCAGAATAATTGTTACTTGTAATTACACAGCTGCACACAACTTACATACTGTAGCTTCAGAGGAATGAAGTGTCCTGATATTTTGTATAATGACTAAATACAGTGAAAGAGCACTCAAAACCCCTCATTAGGATGGAAAAAGTCATCTTACAAGCCCAAGGTCTATTTTCTAGAAAGTTCAAGTATTAGCAAATGAGTGCAGTTACAGTGTTCTTGGAGATATTTTGGATATTGCTGCTGGATGAAAGACCAAGATTATGTAATTAAAAACCCCATAATCCTTTACAGGAAAATCATCCACCAAAATTTGTCCTTTGCCACATAAACTTTTTTTCTTTTAATAATAGGTTAGATGGCTGAATTTCCAGAGATTTTGACAATGATTTATTTGGCTAGCCTCTATCTCTTTAAATTTTTTAAAAAGCAATTGATTGTCATGGCATGCAACACTTTTTCTGGGGTAATTTCCAACTCCAAAGCTCTTTGTTTAATGTTTTCCATTTCACAGCTGACACACAACTGCATTGCTTTATGCTGTTCCCTCAGTGACTGTAATCACAGAGCAGTGATACCATAATTTCTGAAATACTGACAAACCTTATCTTGGAATAGAGAATTTCTGAATGGTAAAAAAACAACTCAGTGATTTACTCTGGTTAAGAATTCTTTCTAAAATAAATAACATTTCTTTTGCCTCTCATCTGTCAGTGCTTGGAGGGGAAGAAGAGACAGAAACTTGATGGTGTCAACACAATCCCCCCGCTGCCTGAATTCATATTTATATGGTGATAGTGGAAATAAATAGGAGATTTTGCAAGGTCATTAAAATCCTGCTCAGCTCCTTGTGATACAGAGCTCTGAGTAATATTGTATCATTAGTATCATAGTCAGAGGTTTGAGGGTTGACTCCCTCAGGAGTTGAAAAACCAGTGGTGATGACGAGTAATACTCAGACGCAAACGCATGTACTTACAGACTCTTTGGTGAAAATTCAGTTTCTCTGTTTAGAAATGGCAGAAGATTGTTCCTTTGTTTACAGTTCAGCCTTCTGCCTGTCCTTTGTCTTACATACCCCAGTTAAGGTTATACAGCCTTAAGATTATATAGCCAATATTACCAGACTGTCAAACCATAAAACTTCTTGCACGAGTGGCTCGAAGGTTGCTGCTCATGCCAGCCACCTTCTCTTCAGGCCAAATGGAGGCAAAAACACATGCTGCTTTAACTGTAAGTGAAGAGCTGCGCTTGCTTGTATTCCCTGCCCTTGCATTTGTTACAAACTCTGTACGGTGGAGGTTTGCTTGCGATCTAATCCACAGGCAGTTTTCCATTGTTTCGGCTGAAGCTAAAGTCATATTTGTCTCTTCTTTCAATTAGCTTGAATGGAGAGCAGCTGGTGTGCTCCAAAATTCAAAGTCAATCTGTTTACACAAATTTCAGGCTATAAAATGACTATAAAGCATTTGAAAATGCTAATGTGTGAAAGCTCACACTTTCTGGACAGCTAATTTTAATGGTGGTTGAAAGGCTGGAGATGAGCTATACAGCCAAAGTCCAATTTTTATATCAGTGAAATGCAGGAAAATGCCCAAAGTATACTTTGCAGTTTATATGGGTGTAATCAATTTGACACTATTGTGTATGTTTCATGGTGTTTTTTTCCCCAAACCTAATACAATGCACTAAAAAGAGAACCTTACTTAGATATAAACATGACATAGTCAACTCAAGGGCTGTATCAGACTGGACAAGAGGTACTTGAAAGATGCTGGCAGCACTGCTCCCTTGAGCAGGGTGCAAAGCACTTGCCTGGCAAAGGGACGTGGCTGGGAGCTGCTGTGCAAGCATCCGTATTGCCCCTGGTGGCTGTGCTCTGCTGATGACTGATTTTTCTGTGGGACTTCGGAGGAACAAATGGAGAAACCACACCTGTGATAACCTTTTTCCTGGTACCTTTGAATAGAGGTAGGTAACCTGCCTATTCAGGGGTTCTCAGACTGGAGCTGCACAGCCTGATACTCCCCGTCGGCTCCATGAGTTATGCAACTGTGATGGAAATAAAATGGTGTGTGCAACCTTATTAACCTAATTATGATCTACAGAGCATAGCCTCGGTCAATAGGTGCAACCCTAATGTAAGAGAAGTCAGTGGGTTTACAAAAATTTCTTCCTTAGATCTGGTCTAAATCTACCCTTTTTTAGCTTAAAACCGTTGCCCCTTGTCCTATCACAAGTGTATCCCCATCTTTCTTATAAGCCCCCTTGAAGTGCTGAAACGCTGCAATAAGGTCTCCCCGGAGCCTTCTCTTCTGGTTGTTGGCTGAACAACCCCAACTCTCTCAGCCTGTCCTCATAAGGAGAGGTGTTCCATCCCTCGGATCATTTTCATGGCACTCCTCTGGACCCGCTCCAATAGATCCATGTCCCTCTTGTACAAGGGACCCCAGAGCTGGACACAGTACTCCAGGTGGGGTCTCACAACAACAGAGTAGAGGAGCAGAATCACCTCCCTTGACTTGCTGGCCACATTTCTTTTTATGCAGCCCAGGATATGGTTGGATTTCTGAGCTGTGAGTGCACATTGCCGGCTCATGTCCAGCTTTTCATCCACCTCTACCCCCAAGTTCTTCTCAGCAGGGCTGCTCTCAATGCCTTCATCCACCAGCCTGTATTGATACTGGGAGTTGCCCTGACCCAGGTGCAGGACCCTGCACTTGGCCTTGTTGAACCTCATGAGATTCACATGGGCCCATTCCTCGAGCTTGTCCAGGCCCCTCTGGATGGCATCCCATCCCTCACACGTGTCAACTGCACCACTCAGCTTGGTGTCATCTGCAAACTTGCTGAGGATGCAGTCGATCCCATGATGTCATTGGTGAAGATATTAAAGAGTACTGGTCCCAGTAACAGACCCCTGAGGGCCACCACTTGTCACTGATCTCCATCTAGACATTGAACCATTGACCACTACCCTCTGGATGCAACCATCCAATTCCTCATCCACCCAACACTTCACCCATCAAATCCATCTCTCTCCAATGTAGAGAGAAGGATGTTGTGGGGGACTGTGTCAAAGGTCTTACAGAAGTCCAGATAGATGACATCCATAGCTCTTCCCTTGTCCACTGATGCCGTCACTCCATCACAGAAGACCACTAGGCTGGTCAGGCAGGACTTGCCTTTGATGAAGCCATGCTGGCTGTCTTGAATCACCTCTGTGCCCTCCATGTGCCTTAGCATAGGTTCTAGGAGGATCTGTTCTTCCCAGGCAGAGAGGTGAGGCTGACAGGTCAGTAGTTCCCAGGGTCCTCCTTGCTACCCTTCTTAAAAACAGGTGTTTCCCTTTTTCCAGTCTCCAGGGAGTTCACCTGACTGCCAGGACTTGTCAAATATCATGGAGAGTGTCTTGGCAACTGCATCAGCCAGTTCCCTCAGGACTCTGGGATGCATCTCATCAGGTCCCATAGACGTGTCTATGTTCAGGTTCCTCGGGTGGTTTTGAAGCTGACCTTCTCTTACAGTGGGAGTAAGAGAAGGTAAGGTAACCTTCTTTTACTCCACCAGTCCCCATCTTACAGTCCATCCCCTTGAGAGGTGTGGGAAGAGAGACTGCCAGTTGAAGACTGAGGCAAAGAAGTCATTGAGTACCTCAGCCTTCTCCTCATCTGTTGTTACCAGTTTGCCAGTCTTGCTTGTCAAAAGGGGTATGCTTTCCTTGACCTTCCTTTTCTGGCTACCTGTAGAAGCCCTTGTTATTATTCTTTGCCATCCCTTGCCAAGTTCAGCTCTAGCCGAGCCTTGGCCCTCCTGACCTCATCCCTACACAACCAGGCAGCATCCCTCTACTCATCCCAGGATACTTGTCCCTGTTTCCACTGCCTGTGCATTTCCTTCTTGCCCTTTAGTTTGACCAGCAGGTCTCGACTTAACCATGCCAACCTCTTGCCTTCCTTTCCTGGTTTCCTACATCTGGGGATTGAGCTCCCTTGTTCCTGAGGGCAGTTTCCCAGGGGATCCTATTGACTCACTCCTTGAAGAGCTGGAATTTTACTTTCCTAAAGTTCAGGGCCATGACTTTACTCTTTGCTTGCTCCCTACCCCTCAGGACTGAGAACTCCATCAGTGCATGATCACTGCAGCCCAGGCTGCCTCCAGTCTTGATGTCGCTGATTAGCTCATTTGCGTTGGTGACCAACAGGCCCGGTATGGTACCCCCTCTGGTAGGGCTGTCTATTACCTGGCATAGGAAGTTATCCTTCATGCACTCCAGGAGTCTCCTGGATTGCCTACAGCTCACCTTGCTACTTTTCCAGCAGATATCAGGGTGGTTGAAGTCCCTTAGCAGGATGAGAACCTGTGAGTGTGATGTCTCCGATGCTTACATGGACTCAGAAACACACATAAGATTTTATGCCCTGATACATCTACATCGTGTAGTTTTCTGAAGACTTGAACATCTAGAAGGAAATAGAGATCATTAGATAGTGAGGTCTTTAGGTTTACAAAATGCTTGTAGATGTGCAATATTATCTTTTTTTCCTCATAATTATCTGGTATTTCCCTCTCTTGCTTGCCTGCCAGGAGAAATTGATTCAGATGTCTGTTTTTCTGTTGTTTGAATTATTTTATTATCCACCAAAGAGGTGTTTGGCAGGGTGGGTAAGCAGAAAAATAATGAAATGAGTTGGGAAAGTTTAACAAACATAAATAAAACTTGAAAACAACAGCTTAAGGTTTTTGATCCTTGGATGACCTTTGATTGCTTCCATTTTTCACTCCTGTGTGAAAGAATGCATTGCAGCAATAGAGTGGGAGAGGGGGTGAGTGGAATAAAAAGTGGCATAAATAAAAAGGGAAAACCAGAAAGAGGTAAACCTGGACTTGAGCACTCAAGTGAAGAAACACCTTTTTGCTGTAACTCATACTTGGCAAATGTATCTGTTGAAGAACAGGCACTTGGCTGAGTTATTTCCTCCTACTTTTGAAAACTTGCTGGTTTTGAAGCAGAATAAAAAATATAGCCCAGATCTGTTTTTTGTGTGTGAGACTTGACATAGTGCTTCCAGAGTTGGAAGCTACAGCTAAGGGGGGTCTCCAGCTGCTCCACACCACAATCATGCGCTGGCTATAAATTTGAGGTTTGGCCACCTAATTACATTTTAGGGTGGAGAAGTTACCCTTAAGTTGAAGATCTACTGCATTAGCCTGGAAAGAGAGTATTTGTGAGGGGGGAACACATTATGACGCCACATCAAATCAAAATCATGCTAGCAATCTGACAAGGAAGAAAGTCAGAGGAAATGAGTCATGTTATCAGGAAACCCTAGCCAGAGAGACAAGCTGTTGGGTGATATTGGAGTCAGGAGGCTCCTTTTTTTCCAGCAGCACGCTTCTGGGAAACCTTTACTATAGTGTCTTCTATTCCTCTTGGAAACATCTGCTTTGTGTGTATTAGCCTAAGGGTATAAATATAAGTGTATTTCTACAGTGGCTGGGATTTTGTTGGTAGCTTTCATAATTTCACAATTTCTCGTGAACAAGCAAAAACCCTCTTACAAAATTCCTATTACTTGTAACTGTGGTTAGAAACTCAAATCCTGTGATATGAGGGTTATCATATCGTTTTCTTGCTTGCCACCTATGGTCTACATTTCAGATATATGCTGATGCTTCCACTGTCTCCCTGCTAGAAGAAAAATAATAAGAGTAAATATCTGTTGGTCCTGATGCCTCGGGTTTTCCAGGTTGGTGTACCCCTGTCCCTTCCCTCCAACAGAGTCATTGCCTAAGCGCCAGGAAATGTTTGTTTTTCACCAAGCTTTTGTTGTTGATTATATTTGCATTACTGAAACTTTGCACTTTTTTTCTTTTTTTTTTCTTTCAGAAGACTGACCTGTCTTTTGCTTGTGCAGTTTTGCACCACAAAAACAATCCTTACTTTTGCAGAAGTACAGGTGAATCCAGGGTTCTGACTGGAACATTCAAATAATTACAGCTTAATAATTACCAGACTGAGGGTGACCTTCAAACAGAAGGTGCAAAAGTTTAAGTTTTCTAGCATAATGCTTTCTACAGACTTGAAACTAAAAGCATCCACAAGCAAACTCATTTTGCTCCCTCCGTCTTCAAGGAAAAGCTGATTTGATATTTTTAAGAGCAATACATATTGACAGAGACCACAATCTTCTTTATTAATGACTGCAAGGTTGTGGTGTGAAAATTTGTCTCAGTCTTCAAAGCACTGCAAATGTATTCCTGCATGGCAAGCCTGAATTTGTAGTGATTCTGTTCTCTATTATGTAGTAAATTGACCTTCTACAATAAAAAGGCAGCACAGGAGAACAGCCTGGATAATACTGCAGTTGCTTCTTGGATTTCTCAGGGACTTGATGCTTCCCACCTTTGGACCTGGTGAATTTTGCAGCTAATAAAGAAATAATAAATACTTTGTGCAGATAAAGTTCAGGGTAGTTTAGATAAAAACTAAAAGGGGACTGTGACAAACTGTAGCTGAATTTTAAATTAATATTAGACTATTATAACCACTGATGTCTTGAATCCTAAGTTCTATATTAAGGTCATGATAATGGCTTAGTGTTTTATGAGCCTTTGTAGTCTTAGCGGCACCATCTCTTTAATCTTAACTTTGCCTCAAGCCAAAATAAATCTCAATGTCGTAAACTGTATTGTAACATAACTGCCTTGTTCAGGAATGATCATTTTTTCTAAATGTCACTAATGTCTTGCTGTGGCAAAACAATAAAGGAAATTTTACTCTTTCTCTTGAAATGGCAAATCTGGAATTATTGTAGCGTTTCTGTGTGAACAGAATCTTAATTTTTGAGCATTTTATCCCCAGCATTTTGAGCTGGTTCAGTGGTGAAAATAACTCAGGTTAAAAAGACTAAGAAAACTGAGTGCCATCTTCAGTGGCATTCTTTGAACAGGCATAGTTTATTTGTTTAACATCCGCCATACCCCCGGATGCATTTGAATAAATCAAGATTGGACCTCATGAGTGTCTGTCTGAATGTTTGAAAAAGTACTGCCTAGGTCAGGTGGAGGCAGAGAAAGTAGCAAATAGGATATGGACTTTATTCAGCAAATGTCGCAGCTTTGTAGTTTTGTTGCCCAAGTCAAGAAAATGTAAGATAGTGCCTATGGACAACATGGAGTATAGAGGATTTGTCAGAGGAGCCCTTCTATACGTGGTGCCTCTAATTTTCCTTAGCACTGTGCTGCTACAGTTCTTTTCCACATGCTTTTTTTTTTGTACTTTGTTGTTAGGTTTCTTGAATTGGCATGTATGTATTTAGCACCCATTCTTTGTTTTCAGGATTTTAAAAATTGGGATAGCATTTGGAAATGCAGATAAGCTCTTTGACAGTTAACTGTGACTGAATTTGTAATCTCATACAGCATCCTTGGATGAGACATAGGGTCCTGGATTACTTTGTACATCAGCTGATTTCCATGTTGCCACCCGTCCCTGGAAAGAAGCGGGTAACAAAGTGCATGGATGAATAGGTATGATGATTCATTGACAAAGTCAAACAAACAGTAGGCAAAGTTTAATAGCAGGTTTAGTGTTTGGGACTGTCATAGAGGAATACCATGGTGAGAATGCATATTTGGAGTCTGTTTTTTTATAAATAATAATTTTATGTTCAGCCACTCTCATATTCTGCATGCTTTATTGAGCCAGTAAAATTACAAAGATGGCAATAAAATTACGTCTAGCTGTATTGAATTCCTGTCTGTTTTAACCATACAGACACAAATAACATGAACCTGAACAAACATGGCAAAAATGGTAATTTCCTTTTCATGCATATTGTGTTGTATTATCATGGGGAGTGAGCGGGAGATGGCTTTACAGCACCTGGACACCTGCAGGTATGGGTGACAGTGAAGTAAAGGTACATGTGCTTTACCTGGGGATGCCCCTGAGAAAGCAGCTGCTTCTTTGGCTAGTAAGCATGGTAAGCTTGCGTTCCCATGCTCACCACACGGGAGAGAAAGATCAGAGTGAGTGTGTGTTTTCCTCAGCTTGTCCCAAATACATCTCTGTGCTATGACACTAACGTGCAAAAACCATGTCATCCAGGGCTATTTCTGCCTCCTTGAAACCCCGAAATGTCCATGTGAGACTCCCATACCATGCCACATTTTGTTACCTTGAGGACTTGCATGTGCCTGAAGGACGCTGGTGGTCAGTAATACTAGCACAGGTCCTGAATGGCCTCACTGTTTGCTCACAACAGAGGGACTGTCAAGGAGACCTCAGTAGGATGGGATTGCCTCTGCTTTGACTTTAGCCATCTAGACGGTATGCGGAGAAGTACTTGGGGATACTGGCGGATGAAAAATTAAACATAAACGGGCAATGTGCATTGCAACCCAGAAAGCCAATTTTATCCTGGGCTGCACCAGAAAGAAGCATGGCCAGCAGGTCAAGGGGGGTGATTCTGCCCCTCGACTCCGCTCTGGTGAGACCCCACCTGGAGTCCTGGGTCCAGCTCTGGAGCCCTCAGCACAGGAAAGACATGGACCTGTTGGAACGGGTCCAGAAGAGGGCCACAAAAATGATCAGAGGGCTGGAACGCCCCTCCTGTGAGGACAGGCTGAGAGAGTTGAGGTTGTTCAGCTGGAGAAGAGCAGGCTCCAGGGACACCTCATTGCAGCCTTTCCGTACTTCAAGGTGTCTTGTGAGAAAGATGGGGACAAACCTTTTAGCAGGGCCTGTTGCAATAAGACAAGGGGTAACGGTTTTAAACTAAAAGAAGGTAGATTTAGAGTGGGTATAAGGAAGAACTTTTTCACAATGACGGTGGTGAAACACTGGCACAGTGTTACCCTCCTCCTCTGCTCTGCACTGGTGAGGCCTCATCTGGAGTATTGTGTCCAGTTCTGGGCTCCCCTGTTCAAGAGAGACAGGGAACTTCTGGAGAGAGTCCAATGGAGAGCTACGAGGATGATTAAGGAACTGGAAAATCTGTCATATGAGGAAAGGCTGAGAGACCTGGGGCTGTTTAGTCTGGAGAAGAGAAGGCTGAGAGGGGACCTTATCAATGTCTATAAATATCTGAAGGGTGTCTGTCAGGAGGATGGAGCCAGTCTCTTTTCAGTAGTGCCCACTGATAGTATGAGGGGCAACGGGCACAAACTGCAGCACAGGAAGTTCCACCTCAACATGAGGAAAAACTTCTTTACTGTGAGGGTGACGGAGCACTGGAACAGGCTGCCCGGAGAGGTTGTGGAGTCTCCTTCTCTGGAGACCTTCAAAACCCAACTGGACGCGTTCCTGTGCAACCTGCCCTGGATGATCCTGCCTTGGTGGGAGGCTTGGACCAGGTGATCTTCAGAGGTCCCTTCCAGCCCCTACCATTCTGTGATTCTGTGATTCTGTGACTTAAGCAACCTGATCTAGTGAAAGATGTCCCTGCCCATGGCAGGGGGGGTGGACTAGGTGATCTTTAGAGGTCCCTTCCAACCTAAACCGTTCTGTGAATTTGTGATTCTATTTAATCTTAGTCAGCCGTGAAGGTTCCCTTCATAGCAATGGAGCGAGATAACTCCAGTGGATGACTCATTGTATCTCAAGTTAGTATATGTGAGATAGATGGGAACAATTGTCCTCTAGGGGCACCTGCCACTCTTCATTGCATGGAGGGATCCTTGACTGGGTAAAAGCTGGGTAACATAATAAGAAACACAACTGGCCTCTTGTGAGACATCCCAGACTGGAATGGCAATCTCTTTTGTAAAACACTTGTTATGGGAACATTCACGTATGGGAACATTCACAGAGGGAAGAAATGTTGGTGTGACTTTATCACAAAATACTCTGAATGAATTCACCATTTTTTAACCCTGGAGAAAGATCTTATCTCTCATAATAACCTTCGGTACATGGTAAATTGAGAATGTTGAATTCTTTTAGCTGTTGAACATTGTAATCAAGTTGAGATAAATACTCCTTGCCAATTACCATTCAAAACCTGAATGGGGACAGTCTGTATCTATTTTCTTTTTTTACTTGAAACTGCATTGCAAATTGCTGTTTTTTATCACCACTTCTCTGAAGCTCAAATCTGCTCTCTAAATGTGATAAAATGTTCTTTAATACCCTCTCTGATGTATATTTACATCTCCAGAATCTCTGTAGGCTAGTGTTGGTCGTCCATGGCGGACATTAGTTTTTCCTTCCACTCATTTGCCTTGCATCAAGGAGGGTGTTAGGATAAATTGCTCCTTTCCTGCTGTCATGTTTTGCCATCATTCAAGAGTCTTGTGTCAAGGCAAGAGTGTCTATAAGTTTTGAATCATGTATACTCATGAAAATTATTCATTAGAAGTGAAAAATTCTTCTGGTATGATATATTGGAAAAAGTTCTTCCCTTCATGGAGATACTGCTTAGTAAATTTAAAGATGACCTGTGTTTCCTAATCCAGTTCATTCTGTTAAAGCAATGATATTATTAAAGGCTATTTGATCTGTGCATATTAAAGAAAAAGAATTAGTTTTTTTTATTGTAACAATAGGATCTTAAAGAAATAAGTTAAAAAAAAACAATAAAAATGAGTACTGTAAAATATTACCATGTGGTCTGGAGTGCAAAACATTGTGCTTAGGAACAGGGGTTATTAATTTTATTTTATTGTGTTTTTTTTTAGTGAAAACTTAAGTGCTTTCAGGTAAGAATCTGGAATTCTGCCACCCTCCTCTCCCTTGTCTTTCTAACCAATTCATGGCATAAGAGCTTCTGGGTGTAGAGTGCCTTTCAAAAAATTTGGTACGGTGTTAGGACAGTAATATTCCATCCCTATTTGAGATCTGCTGGAGTTACTAATGATAATGCTCTGAAAAAGCACTGTTAAAGCTTAAAGCCCCTGGGGACTTGATGTTAGTGATGTGATGTACGCAGACTCACCAGCTTACCTCTGCAGAGATACTGATTCATGCTCTTCAGGCAACCACAGCTCTTACTGCCTTAGGCATTTAAACTGCATAACTTAAGCCAAGCTAATTTATGATGATGGAGATAAATCTCTGCCCTGGGGAATAGTTACTGTCGGGACACTGACCCAGATGGACCACCGCCTTAACTGGTTGTAACAGCTGCTGTACTCATATCTATCAGGTATTCTTCCAAAACCAAGGGCAAAGGGAACTGTTTCTAAGAAAACCTTTTTTAAAGTGTATCTGGTGGCAGAACTGAAGACATAATCAAATAAGTTGGTAGTAGCTCGCAGTGAATAATGCATGTTACAAAATTAGCCACCGCCACTGAGTACCGGCAGCTGCCAGCTTCTGCCAGGCAGAGCTGCTGCATGTGGTTTTGCGAGCATTAGTTTCTGTTACGTTATGACTGGAAAACCTTTTGCAGTGACCATTCAAAACCAAGTCCCCTA
Organism: Phaethon lepturus; assembly: GCF_000687285.1. Lineage (NCBI taxonomy): Eukaryota > Metazoa > Chordata > Aves > Phaethontiformes > Phaethontidae > Phaethon > Phaethon lepturus. The sequence goes on along the minus strand of NW_010537039.1, from coordinate 4,697 downwards.
AATGCTCTCGTGTGTTTGTGACTGGTCACGAACTGAGAGGAGATATTTCTGTTTCCCGCTCGGCTGCTTGCAGAGGAGGACCTGAAAGAACAAGAACTGGGAAGTTTGTGGTATACCAGTGTGAACACGTGCAAAAGCAAGCGTCAAATGTGCTTTCTGCCAATGCCTGTGCAAATAAAACACGATTGTTCCAGCCTTGAGCTATAGCAAATGTCAAAGGAACAGACAAATTCTGTCTTTTTTTTCCCTGTGCTAAGTTGAATGTTTATACTGATTTTTATTTTATCTTTGTGCTGTTTATCTCCATCAGTGTGCCCACTGATAAATTCTACAGATATACTTTGTCAGGTTTCTCATTTCACTATAAATGTTGGGAGTAGGATATAATTTGTGTTCCTCTACCATGTGAGGCATCCAATTAATAGTTTAGCTACTATATATTTTTAAATTAGAGAAATTTTTCATTTCTTCTGTGTCTAATAATCAAGTGAAAAAATCTGGACAACTTTTTTTCTTTTTTTTTTTCTTATGTGTAACACAATGAAATTTTGACTAAGATAATTTGATTTTAAGCAGCTTGAATTTTTTAAAAGATTGGATCCCAGTAAGTAAGTATTTCTTTTACTGTGGCTATTTTTATGTTAAACAGTCCTTGGAATTTAATAACAAATGCAAGTCAATATTTTTCTAAGTAATTACTCTATGTATTAGAGTTCTTATAGATGCTACCACAAGTTTATAGTGATAGAATCCAGCCGTTCTATGAGAGTGTGTTATTTATATGTATATGCCTTTAGTATATACATATAAGTATATGCATATCGTTAGTATATGACAGACTAGGCATAGAGACACTGTTGTTAAAATGATTGAGTGATAACTGTGCATTGTACCCTAAGAAGTCTTAAATGTTTAAAAGAGAATGAAATAATAGCTGCTAAAAGTTTTCCTAGCTGTTTTTTTTTTTTTAATGGCTGAATTGGAAGACACTGAATTACAATTTGTGGGAGAGTATTCTGGGAAAGAACAACGTTGTGCTTACCCTGTTCTTGTGCTCTTGCCTTTGGAGGGAAGCAGTCACAACAATCACTGTTGGCCAACGCGGGCTGGAGACAGCATTTTGGGTTTGGTGGACCTGGTACATCCAATGCTGAATCGTGTTTTCTGTAGGCTGGCAGTAGAACTGTGTAACAATATTTACTGAGTGAATAAAAATGTATGCAGAATGTAAGGGCACTGTACCGTTTTGGGCCAAAGGTCCATCTACCCTAGAATCTGGTCTCCAGGAATGACCTAGGGACATAGCAAAACAGGGAGAGAGAGATATATATATGATACCTCTCCTTAATAGTCTCCATATTCCAACTATTTTCCATTTAGAAAGTTTTTTGATTCTGCTGGTTTTTGTCTGTTTAGTAAAGCACCTTCTCACATCCCCATTATCCTTCAGGAAGTGTTTCCATCCACTGCGGGAGGAACCCCTTCTTTTTGTTTGGGTTGACCCCGGCTCCTTACTAGCTTTCTCTGAGACGGCCCCTGGTTCCTGTATGAGGAGAGACATTGAGCAGCCGATCCCTGCTCGCTCTCTCCACGCCACTCGTGGCTCTGCAGACCTCTGCCATAAACCAGGTGGTCTCCGCTCCAGGCTGAAGAACCTTACACGAAGCAGCAGTTCCTCCTTCCTCACTGCAAGACCCTCTTTCATTGCTCTTGCTGTCTTCAGAGCTTTTTCCAATCCAGCCGTACCTTCTTTTTTGTTTTGGTTTTTCTTGTTTGTTTTCTGTTTCATTTTACTACCACGACTCGTCAGCTTGTCTTTGTGCATGCATGTGTGTGCAAGGGAAGGGAAAGGCATTAATAGAGAATATAACCCTTTGAACACACTGTGCATTTGTATTTACCTTTGAGAGATGACTGCATCTCACAGGTGGGTATAAGAAACCTCAGTGCCTGTAACTGGACTCCCTTTCCCAAATGTAAATCTCAAGAGTGTTTATACCAATATGTGTCCAAGACTCGTTACACTCTTTTTGTAATCATTGTCATTTGATGATGCAATTAGTTCAGTTTCTTTTGACTGTCTGGGTTAGGGTGGGATGATCCAGGTCCCTTCACAGAGCTTAAAGGGTGAGGAGAGCGAGCAGCCCCGTGGTCAGAGCGCAGCACTGTACTCCTCACACCTGCTTCTCACCACTGGAGCCCCTCCCAGTGCTCACCTCTGTTCTTTCTGAGGCTAAATATTATGAAACAGATAATTTATTTTCTGAGTTATCACTACCAATCAGGCATGTTGCTCTCCTCCTTAGAGGCTGCAGATGGAAAAGAAATGCCCTCTTTCCTCGGAGCTAGTGAGTACTGCCTGCAAAGTGAAAAGAAAAGCATGCTTTCACCTTAGAGACACAAAACTTTGTTTGCTTTCTCTTACAGGATATTTAGTGGTTATGAAATTTGTGAAAGGGAGTATGAAAATTATTTCAGAATAATATACAAAGTGCTTTATAGAATTATTTTGCTACATACGAATATGTGGTTGTAAACAGTTGTTATAATATTATAATGCTTGGGAGCAATTGTTTATACTGGCACCTGAGAACATTCATATTTCTATCCAAGTATTTGACTGACCGACCCTGTTACATGGGTGATGGTTAGAAAACACTTTCTACAGGGGATATTAAATCTGAGGTTAAATTCTAGCACACTCACAGCTCTCAATCTCTCATTTCTCTTTAAACAAACCTATGCGAGATGCAGCACACATGGCACCCTCAGTCTATGCGTTTGCTGCGGGAAATGAATGCTAAGCTGCCTGTACAGATTGCATATTAAGGAGTTTAGTTACCCAAGCTGCAAGTGACAGTGCTAGTAATAAACCCAGGTAAGATTAATGACAGAAGGCTGGGAAAATTTTCTGTGAAACCAAAGCACTTTGGTGGTACTAATCATTGTAATTCATTACAGGATAGTTCCAGCAGCACAACAAGCACTGTTGCCAAGCTTGCTAATTCCCCGAGCTTGTTTACCCACTTGTTTAAGAAGATTGCATGCTTAGTGCTGTTTATTCATGTCCTTCTTTATAATTTTCTAGGGTTGGTTTTGATTTTCACATGTTGTCCTCCAGAGCAAGTGGATATGTTACCTCTTGACAAGGCAAAACCTGCTAAGGAGATGGAGTGAAAAATTTTAGAAATATAAAAGGATCTCTACTGCCTAATGAACAAAGGAACAATGCTGTAAGGTTTGAAATACCTTTTTAGCAATTAAGCAGTGGCAATTATGTTCTGCTAAGCTTGCATAGATACAGTTGTTTTTTTTTTTTTAAGTCCTGTGGGTTTCTTTTCCTTTTGACAAACATATCTTTAGCAAATAAGTCTGTACTAGGCCCATATACACTGGAAAATTCACTTCAGCATTGAAAGATAAATGATTGCCTTATGATAACTGAGTAGTACATTGATAATATAATTTCTGTTTTACATTTTCCTCTTCCTTCAAGTTTTTTAAAGAATATAGAAATTACCTGAAATTATAGTAGATTTATGAAATAAAGTATATGAAAAATTAAGTTGAGTCTAATTCCTCTAGCTTTTACACATACGAAGTTTCTAGGATAACCACTATGCTGCTTCTTTCTTTTCACTTTCCCTGTAATTCTCTTTTAATGTCTCCATATCATATTGCTATTCATATTTTCTTGTAACTGAAAAAGAAAACCAGTAGAAAAAGATCATAATGTGCTAGGAGGATGCTTTTCTACTTATATTACTATAATGTCCAGAAAGCCTAACCAGAGCTTGGTAAATACTATTTTTTAAATTTTGTACTGACTTTCCAGAATTCAAGAATCTGATTTTGAGTAAATAAAAAATAAACAGAAGCAAAATGAGGTTATTTCAAAAGCTGAAAAAAAATTCCTTTGAATGAGCTCTGTTTGATGTGAATTTAGCTATTTAATTTGGGACTCAATCAACTTATGAGGATAAAAAATGCTTACAGAATTAAATTTTGAAGCATGAACATTTTGAATAAAATCACCTGTTAGAATACACCAAAGTAAATATTTGAATTGAAATTATTCTATATGATTAATATAAACATTTAGAACACTGAATCTCTCCTTTTCTTTCACCAGGAAGTGACTGAGGATCCTAAATTCAAATTGTCTTCCATGTTTTCAGTGCTGAAGCTGACTTAAGTTTGTGAGCTGTTGCTCTGTGTTCCTGCCTTCAAGCTGGGCTCTCTTCAGTTTTGCTAATGCAACCATTTCCAAATTGACTCACTGACATAAGTCTTCCCATACTCTTTTTATGATTATTTTTAATCTGACTCAGGAAACAGTGCTGTTTACAAAAGATCTGCTCTGCCACAGCTGTGAACTGCAGTTTGATGGGGGGGACTGGGAAGGAGGGGTGGCACAGGAAGGGAGAAGGGAGTCATGGGCTTTTAAAATTAGTTTGTTCCCAGGAAAAACACAACGTGACTACCTAAATATATGGTTCTGTCACTGACTAGGTGATAGAGAGGAAAATGGAATTATTATCCTTGTTTTAAATCTGGAGATCTAAGGTGAAGTAATGTAAAGTAGTCCTGTAAGCACATGAGTGACTTTGGCACACAGCTCACATCAAGTGTGTGGGTAATCCTACTGCTGAGTCAGGTTTTAAATCACAACCTGATCTCCTTCTATGACCAGGTGA